>NC_133807.1:18952735-19020792 GCF_043250625.1 Sebastes fasciatus
AAAAAGTGAAAGGGCATTTCTTTCTTCATAACCTACCGCACTACTAGATGTCTTCTCAGTGGGAAACACTGCATGTGTATATGATGATGATACACAAAATGCTTTAACTCTTCGACACATCAGGAAAACCAGGATTTTAGAGATGAAGGGTTGATGCTTACTTGGAGTTAAGTCGAAATTTGTCAACCTTTTTATTACATAACTACAGTGATAAAAGTCTCTGTTTTGCTGAGTGAAAAGTCAAGAAAGTCATTAGTCTTCTGTTGTCTTACAATGAATACAATGAATGCATTTATTTAGAATACTGGTATCAGGAAACAGACCCAACACAACTGTAGTGGCGTTTGCTTAAAGAAACAATCTTTCCAACTTAAAGGTCACATATGGAGGTGAGTGCCTCCTCTTAGTTATCGAGTCTAAACAACACAATGTCTGTCTCCAGCCTGCGTCTACAAGCTGTCTTATAACCTCTCTGGTTAGACAGGTCGGGACATCTTCAATTTGCTGACAAAGTAAGGGAAAGGACTAAAACCAAACACTGGCTCTAGAGAGGACCGTTCGCGTTTTCAAGTCGGCCACCTTAGTTCTCCTACACGCTTGGCACGCGGGAGAAGTTTCAGCAGGTTGCAATCTGCACCGCTAGATGGCGCCAAATCAACCCGTTCTCACTCCCAACTCGTGATTATACCGCCATTTGGTAAGTGCCCCTCGCCTTAGTGACAGTATGTGATGAACCGGGCTTTCATCTAACTCCAATGTAAACCCATACGTTCTTCGACGGTCGGAGCAAGTGACGGAGTATTAATAGCGAGACAGTCCGTTCAGGGTGGGCAGGCGGGAGGGAGGGGTGGTGGATGGGTCAAACGAACACAAGACTTTCAACCCGGAGACCGCTGTTCGTGTCCCGTGTGAAACTAAAAGTAATGTTGATGTTGCGTCGGCCTCCGATACCGAGAGGGAATGACCAAGCGGCGGTAGTTGACAAGTTGGGAGTGAGAATGAGTTAGCCAAATCCTATACACACTGGACCTTTAAGCTATTTTTCACCACATACAGCTTCCATGAGACTTTGACATACAGTTGTTGAATTAATGACCTTACTGATGACACATAAAAGGCAATGAAATGTTTCTCTTGTGGCATCTATACATGACACATACACTCCCATGCTGTAGGTGTGCGTGCCTCCTGTCCCATTGAGTTGAGCCCCCCCAGTGTTGTGGTGAGATATGGAGACTCGGTGTCAGTCAACTGCAGCACGTCGGAGAGCCTGTTTGAAGGGATGGGCTGGGAGGCTACAGAGGGAGGCATCAGTCTGGACAAGGTCAACCATATGGTCTGGACTGTGCCGAGTCTCACAGAGTGGACCATCTCCCCCTACTGCTACATCAACCCTGCATCAGAAAGTCAGTTTGAACAGTGCACCCAGAAACCAAAAGTCGTACTTTACAGTAAGTATTGCTCATTTGGCACAGAATCCGATACTTTGTGTACTATGTGTCTGATAACGTCTGCTTTTCCTCCAGCATTCCCAGATAACATCAGTATCCGCTCCAACAGCAGCGCAGGTGGTGTGATGAAAGAAGGGGAGGAATATCACTTCACGTGTGACGTCCACAATATAGCTCCTGTTCAAAACCTCACTGTGAGGTGGTACAGAGGAGATGCACTAGTCCACACGGATACTGTTGACAATCCCAGTAAGAAACCAGAGAATCACACATCTGTATTCAGCTTCAAACCGAACAGACAAGACGAAGGAGCCACGTTCAGATGTGAGGCACATCTGGACCTGAGGCCAGAAGGACCACAACTTAATGCATCTTCACAAGACTATAATATCACAGTTTACTGTAAGTATGTCATCTGTGTACTCACCACTCACAAATATGCCCCCAGAGGCATACAGTATTTAGGTCATTTAAAATGGGCAATTTCAATGTCTGTTATGTTTTTCTATACTATTTTCACTGGAGCTGCAACGCTTATTCAATTTTTAATAATAATAATAATAATAATAATAATAATACTCACAACATACTGTAATAAAATTACTTTTTTGTATAGAACCTTTCATTCAAGAAATGCAGCACAAAGTGCTTTACAATCAAGGAAAATATAACAAACATAAAAAGAAAACCATAATTAATGGAAAATAAGAAATAAAATAAAACACACTTGATAAAATAAGATGAAACTGGATATAAGATTTAAAAAAAAAAGAAATAACAGCATCGTATTGCTGCCACACCAGTAAAAAAACGGATCAGTATCATGTTATAACATGAAAAGTTTATTGTTATAACAACATATTTTCACGTTATTACAACATACAATCTTATCACGTTATAACAAGAAACTTGTTATAACAATATGCTATTTATCTTGTTATAACGTGAAACATTTCATGTTAAAATGTGATAACTTATTGTTTTTCACGTTGTAACAAGATTATCACTTATATTGTTGTAACGTGAAATCTTTCACTAGAGCTGTGAAGGTTAATGGGATAATAAAGCATTAACACAAATTCGTTTTAACGCCACTAATTTATTTAACGCATTAACGCAACTTTTGATTTTTAGCTAGAGTGAAGATACTGACAAGAAATCCATTGGTATCAACCATGTCATACTAGCTTGTCGCGAATAGTAATAAATAATAAATAACGCTTCAAACTTGCGCTAAATTTTGGTGAAGAAAAACTGTCATGGCCATTTTCAAAGGGGTCCCTTGACCTCTGACCTCAAGATATGTGAATGAAAATGGGTTCTATGGGTATCCACAAATCTCCCCTCTACAGACATGCCCACTTTATGATAATCACATGCAGTTTGGGTCAAGTCATAGTCAAGTCAGCACACTGACACACTGACAGCTGTTGTTGCCTGTTGGGCTTGAGTTTGCCATGTTATGATTTGAGCATTTTTTTTATGCTAAATGCAGTACCTGTGAGGGTTTCTGGACAATATCTGTTATTGTTTTGTGTTGTTAATTGATTTCCAATAATAAATATATACATACATTTGCATAAAGCAAGCATATTTGCTCACTACCATGTTGATATGAAGAGTATTGAATACTTTAAGGTACATATTGAACAGATAAGAAATGTGCAATTAATTAGTGATTAATCGCGATTATGTATTCTAATCGATTGACAGTCCTAGTTATAACAAGATAAATAGTATATTGTTAGAAAAGTTTCTTGTTATAACGTGATCTGTTTCTTTTTCTGGTGTGGCAGCAGTACGCTGATTAAAACAATCGTTTTAAGTTCTAATTTTCACTCTACTATAATACGATTTCAGGTAGTGTAGCTGTAAATGATCTTACATGTCTAAATGTCTAAAAGGAGAAAACACCAGTATTTCAGTCAGTTCTTCGTGTCTGATGTTTGTCTCAGCTGCTTTTAATCTGTAAAATTAAAGTCAAATAAATTGTTGCTGTGTCTGCTTCTCTTTAGTTGGACCAGATGTACAATGTTCTCCTGGTGAACCGGACAAACTGGAGTTACTGGAGGGAAAAACACTGGAGAGTCAATGCACCGTGACAGGAAATCCCAGCCCCGAAGTCAAATGGCTGAAAGATGGACAGCCCACAAACTCGTCCGTCGCTCTGACCCGGAACGATGCAGGCCTGTACACCGTTAAAGCTGAGGGAGCCAAATTAACCGTAAAGACACTCTGGGTTCTCATACTGTGTGAGTGTCACATCCCGTCATCAGCACAAACAGCAGCATAGATATTTAAAATAAATAAATATAAACATACATTTGCATAAAGCAATTATATTTGTCCACTCCCATGTCGATTAAATACTGGACAAATCTCCCTTTAATTGAAAAATGTGTGATTAATCGTGATTAAATATTTTAGTCAATTGACAGCACAAATAAAAATACATCATTTTTTATATATATATAAATTGATCATATGTTTTGTATGTAAAATCCTCTAGTGAAGTAAAAAATTACAATATTTGCCTCTGAAATGCAGTGGAGTAGAAATATAAAGTAACAATATAAATATTCAAGTAAAGTTCAAATATCTCAAAATCATACTTAAGTACAGTACTTGAGTAAATGTACTTTACATTCCAACACTGGCTATAGGTGATGTATTGTTACTACACTCTAAGTCTAAAGTACAAAGTGTTTTTGCTCTCAGATGGTCCAGAGTTCAACTGTCCAAGCACTTACACAGCACTGGAGGACGCTCCTCACAACTTCACCTGCACCGCGGCGGGCTATCCTCAACCTGACATCACCTGGTCCAAAGATGGCGAGGAGAAGAGAGTCCCAGACAACCTGAAAAGAAGTGATGCAGGGCAGTACTTGATCACAGCTTCAAGCAAGCTGTCAAGCGTCAACCTCACAGTGGAGATTAATGTCATATGTAAGTGATTTTGATGACAATATTTGTCATTGTTTTGTGTTGTTAATTGATTTCCAATAATAAATATATACATACATTTGCATAAAGCAAGCATATTTGCTCACTACCATGTTGATATGAAGAGTATTAAATACTTTAAGGTACATATTGAACAGATAAGAAATGTGCAATTAATTAGTGATTAATCGCGATTATGTATTCTAATCGATTGACAGTCCTAGTTATAACAAGATAAATAGTATATTGTTAGAAAAGTTTCTTGTTATAACGTGATCTGTTTCTTTTTCTGGTGTGGCAGCAGTACGCTGATTAAAACAATCGTTTTAAGTTCTAATTTTCACTCTACTATAATACGATTTCAGGTAGTGTAGCTGTAAATGATCTTACATGTCTAAATGTCTAAAAGGAGAAAACACCACTATTTCAGTCAGTTCTTCGTGTCTGATGTTTGTCTCAGCTGCTTTTAATCTGTAAAATTAAAGTCAAATAAATTGTTGCTGTGTCTGCTTCTCTTTAGTTGGACCAGATGTACAATGTTCTCCTGGTGAACCGGACAAACTGGAGTTATTGGAAGGAAAAACACTGGAGAGTCAATGCACCGTGACAGGAAATCCCAGCCCCGAAGTCAAATGGCTGAAAGATGGACAGTCCACAAACTCGTCCGTCGCTCTGACCCGGAACGATGCAGGCCTGTACACCGTTAAAGCTGAGGGAGCCAAATTAACCGTAAAGACACTCTGGGTTCTCATACTGTGTGAGTGTCACATCCCGTCATCAGCACAAACAGCAGCATAGATATTTAAAATAAATAAATATAAACATACATTTGCATAAAGCAATTATATTTGTCCACTCCCATGTCGATTAAATACTGGACAAATCTCCCTTTAATTGAAAAATGTGTGATTAATCGTGATTAAATATTTTAGTCAATTGACAGCACAAATAAAAATACATCATTTTTTATATATATATAAATTGATCATATGTTTTGTATGTAAAATCCTCTAGTGAAGTAAAAAATTACAATATTTGCCTCTGAAATGCAGTGGAGTAGAAATATAAAGTAACAATATAAATATTCAAGTAAAGTTCAAATATCTCAAAATCATACTTAAGTACAGTACTTGAGTAAATGTACTTTACATTCCACCACTGGCTATAGGTGATGTATTGTTACTACACTCTAAGTCTAAAGAACAAAGTGTTTTTGCTCTCAGATGGTCCAGAGTTGAAGTGTCCAACCACTTACACAGCACTGGAGGACACTCCTCTAAACTTCACCTGCACCAAGGCGGGCTATCCTCAACCTGAGATCACCTGGTCCAAAGATGGCGAGGAGGTGGTGCTCCCAGACAACCTGAAAAGAAGTGATGCAGGGCAGTACTTGATCACAGCTTCAAGCAAGCTGTCAAGCGTCAACCTCACAGTGGAGATTAATGTCATATGTAAGTGATTTTGATGAAAACACCTGAATATCTACTGTCAGTATCTGCTTTACTCTGATTTTATATTGTTGCCTCTAGACCCGCCATCGCCGATAGTTGAGCTTGAGGACTCTGAAGTTGACGTTGGTTCCACTGTGGGACTGAAGTGCGCCTCTACGGGCAACCCACGACCACAATACGTGTGGAGTTATTACCGGACCGACAATGTGATAGAGGAAACTGACGATGGAGTGTCCCGTCTGCACATCCACAACGCTACTGCATACAACATGGGCTCCTACACATGTAACGCCTGGAACGACGCAGGAAATGTCTCTAAAACAGTCAGAGTCACTGTAAAAGGTAGGCTCAATATAATGTAACCAGTGGGATAATGCAATAATTTAAAGAGCTTGACTCATCGGTAGCCTGCTCATTACATTATTACGTCTAACTAGAGAGATGCTGTGTTTTGTTATTGCAATATGATAGTATGTGTGATATAAGTACATCAAGTACATGTTGTAAAATTACCTTACTCCCTTACTTTTATGATAAAATGTATGTGGTTGAATCATAGACTGTAAGAAGTGGACGTAGTCACAGTGATGTCACCCATTGCTTTGTGGACTGCTGTCTTGAGGCCCTGAGTTCGGCATTTTGGCCGTCGCCATCTTATTTTTTTTTGCAACCAGAGGTGACACAAGAGGGTGGAGCTAAGTACAACCGAACGTTGAATGAGACATTTTTAGCAGACCAAAATGTTACAATTAACTTACGTGATCTGAAAACACACTATTAGAGGACTACTCCCGGACTGGACAACGCCGTGGTAGCGACCTGTCAATCACAAGGTAGCCACGCTCTAAAGCATACCCTGCTTTGTGGTCTATTTGACTCTAAATGGGACCATAATTTACTAAATGAACATCATGCTGTATTGAAGAAGACTGGAAACTAGTGATTGAGACCATAAACTCATGTTTACAATGTTTACTGAGGTAATAAACCAAGTGAGAAGTAGGCTCATTTTCTCATAGACTTCTATACAATCTGACTTATTTTTGCAACCAGAGGAGTCGCCCCCTGCTGGCTATTAGAAAGAATGACAGTTTAAGGCACTTCTGCATTGGCTTCACTTCTCAGACCCGGAGGTCACCGCCTGGGTTGAATATTGTAATATCAGTTTGTTTTTTTAGCATTGACCAAATGTCAGAGGAAAAGGAAACACTGGACTGTCCTCATCTTCACGGTCACAATCTCTAGATCTCGTCTTCAGGGATGTATTTTGTCATTTTCCGTTAAGACATTACAGACACCTCTGCAGTTTGCACACAGCATCAGGAATGTTGTAAAATCAATCGGAAATGTAAATGATTAGCACAATTAAACTCACCTGACAGATCTGCTGAGCAAACATAAGGCTGCATCAGCTGCACAATGCAACAGTGCTTGTCCTCCTGTTTCCATCACTGTTCAATGGCAAGATTGACCGGCTGCCTGGTGCTCAGCATGCTGTGTGTTGAAAGCTCAAATTATTGACATACAAGGGAAACAGTGTTGCACTTCCAATAGATTTTGATTATTTACAGAACAACAGCAGGGATCAGAAATCAATGAACCATCCACTGAGACAGAGCACTGAGCAACCTTTGCACACGCAGACACTGTATGTTGACGTATTAACACATGATGAGAGCTGAGGACTCACCCAGTTCAGTACAACAGCCCTTGTACTTGACGATGTTGCTGTGATAAAGAGACTTCAGGATCTCGATCTCCTTCATCCAGCCATCAGGAACGTGACCGTTCTCTTGTTTCAGAGCCTTCCCTGCCCCGTGCTCTCCTGTCCCATCGTTGGCCAGGTCATACAGGTAGAAAGTCACCTCTTCAAAGTGACCCTGCAGACAGAGCAACCAGCAGTGGATCACTCTCTGGATCGCCATAAAATCTGGTCCAGATGTTCATGTCTCAGGATCAGTTGTTGGTGAACTCTGGTGACCCCCTCACTAATCAGTTCAAAATGTCAATTTGCTCAACAACACTTCCAGAACTTATGACATGCCTATCTTTGCACTTTGAATTTAGTGCTAATTAACAAACGTTACCATTTTAACACTTTAAGATGGGGAACGTGGTAAACTACACCTGCAACCTGTTAGCATTGTCATTGTGAGGATTCAAAGGTTTTGAAATCCTCGCTCTTCTTGAGGTCTCAAAGTTGGCAAGTATGCACTGTAGTTTTTTTGCACACTGAAGGAGTTTCAGTTGGCTTCAACCTGCCAACTTGATCAATCTGTAAAAGCAACAAATTTGGCACAGATGTAAGTTTATACGTTATGAAAAGATACTGTATACAGAAGATATCGGGGGACAACAAATTTGGCCCCTGAGGGCCATGGCAGCTATTTTGTTTGTCAGTTGCCATTCTATTATGAAGGCAAATGTTTCTTTAAAAAGTACCCTTAAAAACATCTGATCTCATCAGCTTGAACACACCTTGGAAACCATCAAAAGTCATAATATCAGTTTTCTGCAACATTTAGGAATATTTAGCGCCTATTTGGTGGCCATTTTGAAAAATGGTTGCCACAGCCGTCAGGGGCCAAATCATGGATGTATTGAAAGAACTGGATACAGCGTTGGATGCATGGCCCCGGTCATTCCTATGAGAGTTGCTCATTGGCGCATGAAGCCTAAATGGCTCGACTTCCGTCTGGAAAAATACCCGGATCTTGGCGGAGTGGCGTCCGCTCGGTCACATGACTTGGTCAAAGGGTCCTAACGTCACGTCACCAAATTTGCAGCGCCCCGATATCTGTATTTTCATAACATATAAACCTACATCTGTGCTTTTATCACAAAATGCACAATTGTTATGAACATTTCAGTTAAGCGGCCCACACTACAAATCATACACACTGCACCTTTAAATGTTACCTTCATATATATCCATCCATCCATCTATCTATCTATTTATAAAACTAAATGGTGCTCTGGTCTAACTTCTAACTTGTTGCCAAGTGGCACAACTGCAGTAGTGTATTTATAGAGCCAGTGGGTGTGAGGAGGGCTGGCAGCAGGCAGTGTTGGGGGGAGGGCTGCTTCCTCTCTGGTGATGAAGACCAGCTAGTTTAGCCTAGCCTAGCTTAGCCTAGCTTTCTCCCAAAAAGTCAACAAGTCGCTTCTGGCTGAGGAGAGGAAGCAGGAGGAGAAACCTCAGAGTCAGCTCAGAGTAGCAGCAGAGAGGCTCGACAGACAGCTGCTGTTGGACTAACTTTATTTAGTTATTTATACAGTAATGGAGGATTTAAAGAGTCTTCGTCTGCTTTCAGTCCTTTTGACTTTACAGCTGCTGTCGCTTTCTAACGGGATCACACCGAGTGAGTTATAACAAAGTTATATTCACCTCTTCTGTGTCGAGATTCAACCGGCTCCTTTACACTTATAAGGAACAGAAAGCAGGATTGTTTTAATCTAGTTATGATTGTTTTGGTCTATTTGTGTAGTATAAGTGATGAGGAGCTGTAACTTAAAGCAACACAGTTAAAGTTATAAAGAGTTAAGAGTGTAAGTGTGTAGCTTTGTGCTTTGAATGGGTGAGTAATGTTGCTGTGAGTGGTGTGTGACTATGAGTCAGAATTGTGTCTTATCTAATCTAATGTTTTATCCTCTCACATCCTGTGTATATTATAGTTTTTCTTGTTAAAATAAGTGTCTTTCCATGTTGTGATTATAACAGTTGTGTGTAATGTGACGCATTTAACTGGTATTAGAGTTTAAGTCCAGCACAAAGAGAATGGTGGGCAGCAGCAAGTGCATACTTTCCTATGGGAGGGTCACATCCTTCCTGAGCCTTTTTCCTGTTGCCTACCGAGACTCTTGTTTTGTTTCACCACAGCAGCTCTGGATGTGGAAATGTTGTGTTAAGATAATGGTCAGCAAGCTTTACTATCATAAGAGACATTTTAGGCAAAAAAAAATATGAAAGCCACAAAACATTTGAGCATTGTGATGAAGGTAACAACGTTTATAGTCTAAGTATATAGTATATAAGTTTAATGCTGTGAGGGCCAAAGAGCAAATGTACTACTGCGTATTAGGGCCACATTGAGGGGAAAAACATCTGAGATTTCCAGGATAAAGTCATAACTTTACGAGAAAAAAAGTTGTAATATTGCGAGAATAAAGTGATAACTTTACTAGAAAAAAAGTCGTAATATTACGAGACTAAAGTCATAACGAGAAAAAAGTTGAAATATTGCGAGAATAAAGTCATAACTTTACAAGAAAAAAAATCTTAATATTGCAAGAATAAAGTCATAAGTTTACGAGAAAAAAAGTCGTAATATTGCAAGAATAAAGTCATAAGTTTACGAGAAAAAAAGTCGTAATATTACGAGACTAAAGTCATAACGAGAAAAAAGTTGAAATATTGCGAGAATAAAGTCATAACTTTACAAGAAAAAAAATCGTAATATTGCGAGAATAAAGTCATATGTTTACGAGAAAAAAAAGTCGTAATATTGCAAGAATAAAGTCACAAGTTTACGAGAAAGAAGGTCGTAATATTGCGAGAATAAAGTCATAACTTTACGAGAAAAAAAGTCGTAATATTGTGAGAATAAAGTCATAACTTTACAAGAAAAAAAAGTTGTAATATTGCAAGAATAAAGTCATAACTTAACGAGAAAAAAAAGTTGTAATATTGCAAGAGTAAAGTCATAAGTTTACGAGTAAAAAAGTTGTAATATTGCGAGAATAAAGTCATAAGTTTACGAGAAAAAAGTCGTAATAATACGAGAATAAAGTCATAAGTTTACGAGAAAAAAGTCGTAATATTGCGAGAATAAAGTCATAACTTTACGAGAAAAAAAGTCGTAATATTACGAGAATAAAGTCATAACTTTACGAGAAAAAAAATCTTAATATTGCAAGAATAAAGTCATAAGTTTACGAGAAAGAAAGTCGTAATATTGCGAGAATAAAGTCATAACTTTACGAGAGAAAAAAAGTCGTAATATTGCGAGAATAAAGTCATAACTTTACGAGAGAAAAAAAGTCGTAATATTGCGAGAATAAAGTCATAACTTTACGAGAAAAAGTCGTAATATTGCAAGAATAAAGTCATAAGTTTACGAGAAAAAAGTCGTAATATTGCGAGACTAAAGTCATAACTTAACGAGAAAAAAGGCGTAATATTGCGAGAATAAAGTCATAACTTTACGAGAAAAAAAGTTGGAATATTGCGAGAATAAAGTCATAACTTTACGAGAAAAAAGTTGTAATATTATGAGGATAAATTCATAACTTTACGAGAAAAAATAACACGTAGAATTACTATTTTATAATATTATGACTTTATTCTCATAATATTACGACTTTTTTCTCGTGAACCTATGACTTTATTCTCGTAATATTATGACTTTATTCTCGAAATCTTTTTTCCTCAATGTGACCTAATACTCCGTCGTACCGTCGTACCATAGACCTACAACAATGATAAATAACAATGAATATGTAAACAAAAAACAGTTATTCATTTCCATTTTTAAAAATCCACAGGGAGCCACAGGAGAAGGGCTAAAGAGACGCATGTGGCTCTGGAGCCGCAGGTTGTAGACCCTTGTGTTAAGATAATGGTTGTACTGGAGAATAATATTTCTACATTCCACAGGTGCCAGAGTAGAATGCCCCATCTATATAACTCCAGACAGGATGGTGATACAATACCAAAGCAGAGGCCAGCTAAGTGCAACATGCAAACCAACATCCACCGACTCCAGCCATGTGAAGGAAATCTACTGGCAGGGCGTCAGAGTTAACAGCACAAGTTGGTTTCCTGACACCGATAAGGACTGGGACCCGAGGCCTGTTTGTACTGCGACGTTTTATGTCGTAGAACCATGCTCGAAACATCTAAACTTCACCCTCTACAGTATGTGTTTCTAACGTTTGTACTTTCACTGTCTTCTTTTAATTTTGAAACAGTCCTGACTATTATTTTCTCATCCCTTAAGAAACACCAGACAGCGTCTCCATCCATCTTGACAACGGGAGCTCAGTGTGGGAGGAGAGAACGTTCCAGCTGCGGTGTGACATCACCAACGTCGCTCCAGCAGAAAACCTCGTTGTGCGTTGGTACCGAGGGAATGAAATCTTCGAACCACTTATCAAAGGTGGGAAATCTTTCCTAAAGGGTAACTTAGGTATTTTTCAACCTGGAACCTATTTTCTCATGTTTTTGTGTCTAAGTGACTGATGGGGACAACAGTTTTTGAAAGTGGTCCAGTATTGAGGGAGGGCGCTGTAACCAGCAGCTGCTAAACGAGCTGTGAGGGCAAGTAAGCAGCGTCACGTCCACTATAAGTGCTTGTTTTTGCCACTGACAGGCTCAGATTGTTATTATAAGTGTCTGACAACATTATGGAAAGGACCCTACAGAGAAATAAAACCTTTTTGTTACCTGACCTTGAGCGAGACTCTTTCCATAATGTCAGACACACATAACAACAATCAGAGCTTGTCGTGGCAAAAACAAGCACTTCTAGTGGATGTAAATGATGGTGCCAGCTTTCCCATATAGCTCCATATTACAGCCTGTGAGCAGCTGCCATCTACAGCGCTCTCCTTCAATACTGGACCACTTTCAGAAATTGTTGTCCCTATTAGTCAGTTAAACACAAAACATGGGAAAATAGGGTCCAGGTTGAAAAATACAGAAGTTACCCTTTAACATAAGTTCTACCTTTTCTGTGAGAACAAGGACGTCTACCAGTGCTACTGTAGCTCAAAACAATACAACATCAACAGACGTTTGCTAACATAAAATAATTATTCCGCATTCATTAAGAGGAACACTTATGGAAGACAAATTGGGAGTTGTATTCACCGAAGTAATGACTGCAGATACTTCACAGCCCTGAAGTGCATTCACTGAGATGATAAACTGTAGTTCAAATTAAATGTGAACATTTGAAGTCAATATTAATTAGTTATCCTAATGATGCAAAGCTTAATTTCCTTTTTCAATCAGATATTGCTCAATAAACAACCAGCATGATTAGTAGGAAATGATTTTCATAAGTATTGTGTGCTGTGAGGGAAGTGTGTTGAAGTGATGATGTTTTGATGTGACATCCAAAAGATCGACCGCAGTATTCAAAAAAGAACAACCTGGTTTCACGCCATCTTATCTAGGGCTGCACAATTAATCGAAATGTTATCGAAAGAGCAACATGGTCTACTGAAATTTTCAAATCGCTTGAGGTGCAATATTTGTTAAAGGCGAAATGTGTGTCTAATTACCATTTTTAATTAAATATAGTGCAAAGATGTCCTGGCCTACAAATCATATACTACAGACTTAAGAAAATATCTTTGTTTGGTACAGATCCCCGCAAAAATGATTGCAAATCATTATTGTCATTGCAATATTAGTCAAAAATTATCGCAATTTTTCCAAAATTGTTCAGCCCTAATCTTATCTCTTACTTGTTTCATCAGTGTTCTCATTTTAAGATACAGAACTCTAAAAATCAGCAAATTCATTATTTGTTTTTGTCTGTCTGTACTCATCACCATGGGGACAAGAAATGCATCATGATATCAACTAGGGGGGCATTCGGAGAGCGCAGACCTCCGCCAAGGCCAAGTGCCCTATCTCGTAATGTTTACCAAAACTGAAAAATGATTTGTGTATCCGCCCTGTGATTCGGATCTGCTCCAAAATGTAATGGCTTCACCCTTCCACCAAGTTTCATGAAAATGGGGCCGCTTGTTTTTCTGTAATCCTGCTGACAAACAAACTGAAACAAAAACATTAACTCCTTGACACAATCTACTTTTAGTCTTTTTCTTATTTTATATTTCCTCCCAAATGTTCATTCATCCATCAGACTCACTGCGAGTGACTGGCTGCCCGCCTGACAACGGCACAGACTGTGACATCAGCGATGTCCGATCGCCGCTGAGCGTGTCGTCGACCATCAGCGTCACTCTAAACAGGACCCAAAACGGAACAGAGTTCAGATGTGAGGCTCAGTTGGATCTTGGACGTGAGGGACCACAGCCTCCTCCAGACATGATGTCCGTTCCTCTGAAAATCTCCGTCTTCTGTGAGATCACACTCACATCTGCTTTACATTACGTTTGTTTTCTTACAGTCTGAAATTGTAAAAGTGCATATTCATACTGTTTTATTGGTGTTTCTTTCTCAACAGATAAGCCCATGATTAACACCACAAAACTTCCAAAGAAGGTCCCGGTGTTCAAAGGTTATCCCGAGGAGCTGGTCTGTGAAGCCGATGGTCACCCGCCTCCAGAGATCAAGTGGGTCTACAGCTCAGACAAACCACCCCACGTTTCTGGAGACAACCTCATCGTGTCTGAAGCCGGCGTCTACAACTGCAGCGCCACCAACGAGGTTGACTCCATGTCCCACGAGGTCGTAGTGATTTTAAAAGGTACCAACACCCTTAATGTAAACGTCTTCCTATGAAATGTTCTAATAGATCTCTTTCCTAAATATATAAAGTGCCGCAGTTGTGAAAGCCAGTAAATATATCCTCCACTCTGCTCCCCTTCATACAAACTATATAAGAACTTTCATGGGTTTCTGTTGCTCAAAACTTTATTTAGATATAATTGTTCTCTGGACAGCCTCAATTTTTTTAAGTAGAAATTAACCTTAAAGGAATACTTCACCCCCAAAATGACCATTTATCTATCAATTACTCATCCCGTGTTACCTTGAGTTCTTGAATATTGAATATTGCAGCAAAACTGCACGAGTTGTGTGAGAGTTTGTAAACGGACAGAAACAAAAAGGCCAGTGGAATGGTTGGAGGTTTATGTAAGTTTTGTTGAAAATGTAATGCTTTTTTTTTTTTAATACACAGTGACTTGTTTTCTGTTGTCAGATGTTATAATTAGAAGGGCTTCCATGTTTTCATTATACAAATACAATTAGCCTCTCTTCCTCATATGTCATGTGTTACAACTGTAAGTAGATAATTAGCATCATTTTCATGATTTTCTTTTTTCTGCATCCACATTGTAAAGTGCATCTTATTGATTTTAGGAATAAACGTTCTCATAAATGTAGTGAAGCATGATAGAAATGGAGACACTTGCATTTATAACAGTTTATTTTGACATTCTTAAGCATTAATATGTTGCCTGTTTGGTTTGATTACAGAGGACTACCTTCCACTCTTAGCTGGATTCGTGGCCGTCACAGTGGTCGCCATCTCCATCGTCTTCGTCTTCATCTACTCAATCTACTACAAGAACACCAAGATGCGCCGCTACAGTCTGAAAAACCCCAAACTCGACACCCCCAGTGGCAACGTGGCTCAAAACGGCTGGGACATGCAGTTCCCAATGACCAAACTGTCTTAGCAGTAGATAACACAGGACGGATAGCTGACCACTCTGAGCTGCACTTCTCTGCCAGAATTATAAGAATGAGCAACCTTGGCTTGAGATGTACCATTTTATATTTACTACTGGATTTGACCTGTTTTCACTGGACACAAAGAAGAGGACTCGCCAGAGAAACTGTTTAGATATTTTTCATGAGCACAAAGGGAATTTAATATGAATGTTTTTTGATCACCTCGGCTTCACTAATGCTTGACCTTTATTTTTATTATGCCCCCTTAATATTCACCCAAACTCAGATCTCAGTATGTAATTATTTTTATAAACCGAACATGATTTTAGCATGCATATAAGAAGCGGTTAACAGTCACTAACGAGCAGTGCACTACGTCTGGCCTCTCTGAAGGTGTGACACATTAAATTTGTGAAAAAGGAGGCCTGCTCTGCTCAATTTGTGGACACTAATGTTTGTGCATACTTTCCATTGAGCCTTTCACTATTCTTTATAAGCCACTCTGCACTTCTTTCTGCCTTCTCAGTGGCTGGCGCCTTGTTGTGCCAAATTGGGCCATGCTCTGGCCTTAAAGGGACAAATTGTCTTGTTCCAAAGTTCTATGCTTTTGTATGAATGACTGCAGGCATTTTAGCCTAATGCCTATCAGAAATGTATATTCAGGAGGATATTTTATGTAAATGAAAAACATTATATTTATTTATGAGAAACTGCAAAGATGGAACAATTTAGTTTGAAAAAACACTGCAGACAGGTTTTTTAAACGTTGCAAACGTTGTAAAAAAAGAAGAAGTCCCATCTGCGATGTTGGGGACATGAAGACATTGTAACACATTTGTGAATACGGCTGTAAATATTTGAGACTGATGTAAAACTGTATTTTATTATTAAAAAAATTTGGCTTTTCAAACAGATTGCTTCTTTATTGAACCCTTACAGCAGGCCTGAATAGGGCTGGGCAATATGATGATATATATATCGTCAAAACCACATAAAAATGTCTATCATACCATTTCTATTGCAATATAGGCTAGGCCTAGGCTTTACTATGTGACTATTACATATATATTATTTATTTAATTATTACCAGAAAACATTCAATATCATGATATACAGTATATTGTTATTGAGATATGAACGTACCTGTATCGTGATGGAAGATTTTGGACATATCATCCAGCCCTAAATGTAAGATCAGAAACACGAGACTCGTTTTGTTGTGTTTTCAAACAATAATACAGTGAATAGCTTATAATAAAAGTTGTTTTGCCTGGTAAATCCACCTCAGAGCACAGACCTGTATTTTAATTTCTGTCTCTTTGGAAGGGATCTAAAGATTTAATATCGAAATAGTTTTTAAAGCTAACGAAGAGGGGGCATGTATCTCCATTTACCTAGGCTGCACCAGCAATATGCTATCCAGCAAACATGTTTGATGTTTCAGAAACAAGACAAAAATCATCCTAATCCTTGTGTTTAGGTGGTTTTGTTAGCCCTACTCCTCAGGAGGGTGCTGTAATCGTACATTTGTGAGCCTGGTTTGATAGCTCAGGGCTTTTGCCCTTTTCTATCCATAGGCAATCATTGAAGGGAGGAGAGAGGAGATGGAGGAGGAACCCAGTTGGTGTTGAGGCAGCATGGCCCATGCCCGGCCAGTTGAGGAGGTAACAAAAATAACACATAACAAAATAAGATTAAAAAAAAATGGAGAGAAAAAAAAATGGAATTAATGAAAAAGAAATAGATTAAAATAAATAAAGAAATAAAGAAATAAAGAAAACTTTAAAAAAGCTAACAACTGGGCAAGATCAATATCATGTGACTGTGTACAGTGTGTGCGCTTGAGAGGGGGTGGCTGGCTGTCAGTCAGATTAAAAAGAATAAGATAAAATAAAGTAAAATAAATATAAATAGGTCGATAGAAGTAAAGAATGATGGATAAAAGGATGGTGTTTAATAAGGTAATGGATAAAAAGATGATGTTTTAAAAGGTGCTGTAAACTGCAACCAGCAGCTTTTACAGCTGGACTGTATGTATGCTGCCTTCCGGTGCCATCGGAAATACTGCTTACATTAAATTACTCAAGAACTACTTCCTACTTGGGAAAGAGGGGGATTTCTGATACTTGAATTGCTGGATGTGACTTTTTTTTGTGTGTGGGGAGTATGGGAATCATGTGGCTGGAAAATGAAGTTTTTTTTCATTCAGGGGAGTGTTTAGTGTTTTAGTGTCTAAGCTAAACTAACTGGTTCCTCGCTCCATTACCGCCAATTAGCTACTGCTGAAAACAAGAGACTGATATCAATCTCATCTAACTCTCTGTAAGACAACCATTTCCCAAAATGTCAAACTATTCCTTTAAGCCACAAGTCCAAGTCCCCGCTAGTGATGTGTCGTCACGAACGAGCCGGCACAAAGAGCCGGCTCTTTTAAGTGAACGATAAGAGCCGGTTCTTTTAAGTGAAGATAAGAGCCGGCTCCCATCCGAGAACCGTTTTTAAAAAATGTTTTTTAATTAATTCAAGGCAGAATGATAGGACGATCTTATCCGCGCCACGGGCACTCCATGCACTGACTGTGACTGAATGGTGTGTTAATGACGTCCGTGCGACCAATCAGGTGATGACAGACAGGGATCATACCATCGAACAGGGAGGGGCGGGGTTGCGCAGCGAGCTGACGGTCTACAGGTACAGAGCAGGAGGGAGAGGAGTAGGGGAAGAGAGAGAGGGATGCTGTGCGTTGCGATGTGATGTGAAGCTTTGCGCTGCGGTGCGTTGCGCTGCGGTGCGTTGCGCTGCGGTGCGTTGCGCTGCGTTGCGCTGCGCTGCGCTGCGCTGCGTTGCGCTGCGGTGCGTTGCGCTGCGTTGCGGTGCGTTGCGCTGCGTTGCGGTGCGTTGCGATGCGGTGCGGTGCACGAATAGCAGACAAGATGCGTGACAGTCGGAAACGAAGCAGCATATAAAATTATGGTATTCTGGAAATTATAAGGTTTAGTATAATTATATTGAATAATTTAAGTGATATATGTGCACACACACTAATCATAGGTCAAAACAGCGCTAAATTTGGCTGAACTATAAAAGGCCGAAGTAGTCAAATGAAGAGCCGTTTGGGAGCCGAAAGAGCCGGCTCTTCTTGGTGAGCTGATCCAAATGAACCGGCTCACTAAAAAGAGCCGGAATTCCCATCACTAGTCCCAAATATGGTGTTGACATGCTAAACTACTGTTCTGATTTCCGACCAACGTCCTCCAGAGACTGCAGTTTACGAGGAGCACGTTAACTGATCACGATAGTGTTCGGGACTTTCTGTGACGTCAGCCTCCAGGTGAAAGGAAACGTACGACTGCGAGGCGACAAGGACCTGGAAACTGGACCATTTATATATTTAATTAAGTCGATAAAGTTTTTCTGGTTGGTGCATCATGAAGTGGTTCCTTATATTAAGCGTCATAGCGTGGACAGGTAACTATTTCCTTGTTACCTTGTTTTTGTGTTCATTAATGTTACTAGTTTCATTATTGTGTCTCAATAACGTTACAGCGTCGTCTCCTCAGTCCAGCCTACGCCCCAGTGTTTGTTTGTTTGTTGAATGCTTAAACCTGATGATCAAATCAGTTTGCTTTTTTTTTTATCAGGGGATCAAAATGTGTAACCATGTTTTGGTGGATCATTTCTAAGTGTTTTTGGACAACTTGCAGATTATCTAACTTTAACATATGTGCATTGTGTCATTATTATTATCCCAAATATCCCATGTCTGTACAAGAGGTGCTGCAGCAAACAAGACATGGATTTGTAGTAAACAAGGCAAATATTGTGATTGTTATGAATATTATTGAACAATTTAAAACCTTTTTCAAGCACCAGAAGGAGCAGGGTCCCACATATTGTTAGTGTAAAAACAAAAAATGCAGTTTTATAATAATAAAAACATGTATTTACATCAGGGGTGTTCACAGTTTGAGACTGTCATGGCACCGCCCTTATTTTACTTGCTTAATTTTGCTCAATTCCTGGATGTCTGTGGGTTCATAAATATGATATTTGATCCCATAGACACTCAACAATTGAGCCAAGATAGCCTAATATTGCTGTTTGACTTCACCTGACTACATCAAATACATAAAAAAAAGGTCTGTCCTATAAGACATGTATTGGTTTCTGACTCTGGGAATGTGGGAAAAACAGTCAGATTCCCCCAAAACTACTGCATCTCTGAACTATCTCTTAACCAAATCACACACGTAGGTTAATGTACCTTAAAGGGAGATCTGTCAAGTATTTAATACACTTATTAACATGGGAGTGGGAAAATATGCTGCTTTATGCAAATGTATGTATATATTTATTATTGGAAATCAATTAACAACACTAAACAAAGACAAATATTGTCCAGAAACCCTCACAGGTACTGCATTTAGCATAAAAAATATGCTCAAATCATAACATGGTAAACTGCAGCCCAACAGGCAACAACAGCTGTCAGTGTGTCAGTGTGCTGACTTGACTATGACTTGACCCAAAACTGCATGTGATTATCATAAAGTGGGCATGTCTGTAAAGGGGAGACTCGTGGGTACCCATAGAACCCATTTTCATTCACATATCTTGAGGTCAGAGGTCAAGAGACCCCTTTGAAAAGGACCATGACACTTTTTCCTCGCCAAAATTTGGTACTGATGGATTCTTTAGGTTTTCTAGCTTTCATATGACACCAGCTTCACTCTAGCTTTAAAACTGAGCCTACAGCTACAACCTCCGAAAGATTGATTGCGTTAATGTGTTAAAGAAGATTGGCTTATAAATTTCATCAATATCTGAGATCATTGAACTGGTTGTTTTAACTGGTGATCACTCTGTAACCCATTCAAAGTTTCCCATGAGCCTTCGCTGGGTCAAATCCAGACAAACTTTGCTATAATGCTGCGAAAAACTGGTCTTATTTCACCCATCAGCTGCTATATACAATACAGACTTAACTCAACTGTACAATTATTTGTGCAATAATTCAACTGTGTAATATTGTCATTAATACTACATTTAGACTGTACATTTCAAGAAATATTCTTATTCTTATTAATACCATACTGGCATTTATATTGAACACACTTCTCAGCATTTTGTATTTGCTTATTTGCACTGTGGTTATTTGTTATATATTGCATGTCTTAATGCAAATATTTGTACATATTTCATATTTCTTATATTCTCATTTTTCTTATTTTTAATTTTAGTGCTTAATTATATTTCTTTACATATATTGTGTTTATAATGTAGCATTATGTATATAATTTACATGGTACATACTCCTTTATTTCTATTTTCTTACATTTCTTTATGTTTATACAAAAGCAACTGTAACGCCCCAATTTCCCCCCCGGGGATCAATAAAGTGTTTCTGAATCTGATAAGACTCTGTTTTGTACATGTCTGCTTGTACTGTAAGCTATAACACATTCTGTGTATTTTTAGGGAAGCCTGTGAGGTCCTCCTGTCCATTTGAGATGAGTCCTGCTAGGATCGTGGTGAGATTTGGAGACCCCATCTCGGTCAACTGTAGCTCACAATTAGACCGTATCGAGTCGATGGGCTGGGAGTCTGTAGTCGGCGGCACGGGAACTCAATTTAATGTCTCTTCTGTTGTCCTGGAAGTAGACTCTGTGAAATCCTGGGAACTGAGACCGATCTGCTTCATCAATCCGCTCGTTGGTGATCAGTGTTCACAAACCCTATCGGTCACCGTTTACAGTAAGTAGTCCTTAACTTCATCTGAAGTGGCCCCTTGTAGCTCTTCATCATTTAATACTTTTATTTTTTTATACAGATCTGCCGGAGAGTGTGTCCATCTCTCAGCCAAGTGAAGCGGACCCCATGGTCGAGGGCGAACAGTACCGCATGCAGTGTGACATTGTTAATGTTAAACCACTAAGAAACCTCACTGTGCACTGGCACAAAGGAAATAAGATCATCGCCACTGACACGTTTGACCAGCCCAGTCCGCGCGATCCAGTCAGTACGTCTTCTTTCTACAATCTGACCGCCCAGAGGGGTGACAATGGAACTGAGATCTGGTGTGATGCAAAGCTGGACTTTTTACCAGATCTCCACACGATCCATTCAAAGTCACGTGAAGTGATCGTGCTGTGTACGTTTTTAATGATTCAACCATCACAGTTGTTAGAGCATATTGGGTGTCCTTCTCTTGATTGTATGTTAATTATTCTGTGTTTTTCTCTCTCTGTCTGTATTTAAATTCCTCAGATTCACCAGCCTTCACCAAGCCTGAAAGTGAGACGCTGGAGCTGTCAGCTCGCAGTGAAATCATTTTAAACTGCACTGCTGAAGGAAACCCAACACCGGTATACAGCTGGCATTTACCACACGCAATACAACGGACCAATCAAAATGAGAATCAACCCGTTTTGACGCCGTCCATTCAGCTTCCAGGCACCTATAACTGCACAGCGTCCAACAGCCAGGGCACCCAGACCAAATATTTCACCGTCATCGAAGCTACAAGTAAGATATTGTTCAAAATGTGATTAACATAGACTGTATATACAGATGGATGACGGATGAAGTGATGCCAAAATATCCCAAATACGACGTCTTTGGAGCCAGACAAATATACTGTATAACAAAGATCACGCCCCGTCCTCATTCGGAAGTATAATGTATTTATATTTTCTTTTGCTAACATTAGATATTTACACAGCTAACAGACATATTTAGCATTACGAAAATGAGTTAGCCAGGGCGTTCGCGAATGTTATCGAGAGAGTGTGTTGCTGAGACAGATGTTTTGGCTTCACTTTTGGGGAGCTGTCATGTCGTCCATCTTTATATCCAGTATCTATGGTCATTACCTTCTCAGCTTGTTTTACTCCATCATCGTCTTGCAGTGTTGATTATTCGATAATTTCCTCATGCTGTTGTTTTCCATCAGGTGGTCAACCTGGAACCACTGCTGGGATTTTAATGGCTGTGTTCTTTGTTTTAATTTTTATTATGGGATGTGTGGTTTATCACAAACAGAGAAACTCTTCTGTTACGAGAGACCAGAGGGTCTGAACAGATGAGCCGAGAGAGAGAATGTAACAAAAACTCTCATCTCCCACAGGGAACTACACAACCATTGCAGCCCTGCTGGGAGTAGGTTTGTCCCTGGGAGCCGTGCTTTTCGTTGGCCTTCTTTTTCTTCTCACACCGGACGGAACTTTTTCTTGCAGCAAAGGCAGCTATATGCCAGGACGGCCTACCTCGTCAGGACCCGTATGAGCCTGACTTTTTAAAAATTCAATTTTGCATGGCTTTACAATGAAAATGGTACCTGTTTTTTTGTGCTTGGATAAATACTAGTATCATGTGTGTTAAAGGCCTAGAGGCATTATCTGTTCTGCATGCTCAGCTGGTGGACTTCTGCTCATGCTTGGTTGCTGTTGCATAATCCAATCAGCTGTCTTTAAAGCTCAACTAATCAATATTACTTTAATAACAAACTGTACATTTACATGCACTCTAGAAATCAGGTGACTTAAGGCCCAGACACACCAACCTGACTTCAGAGAAATAGCGGCGACGAAGGCCGCCTGTTGAGTCGCCTTTGTCTTGGCCAAAAAGTTGCACTCGAACACACCGCAAAGACTACAGCCAACGGCCAACTACCACGTACGTTCTGCGCCTGCGTGAGAAGAAATAAATCTCCACACCAGTAGGTAGTGGTAGTCTGCATTTGTCATTCAAAAAGGGAAACCGGATCCAACATGCTGAACTAGAGCCAACGGTGCGGTACACACCGAAAAAACTAGGCCGACAGACGCTCACCGACGGCCCAAAACTGTCCGACGGCCGACCGCCGGCTTGGTGTGTCAGGGCCTTTAGATAAACCAGAGTACGCAAGTAAATTGAGAACACATTTACATGCACTGTGGTAACCTGTAGGGATGCCCGAGATATATCGGGCTCGATAAATTATCGGCTGATAACCGGAAATGTATATTATTATGTATTATATTATTGGCTGATAATACAAAGCCAAATTACTTTCATTGACGTAACAAGCGCAGCATCTAAACGCTCCGATACGGTAGGTGGTTTAAAGTTTCTTTGCGATCCGCCAATACACACAGAGGAGAAGAGTTACAAGCACAGCACGCTGACTAGAGAGACAAATATTTCATCGCCGGTGTAGATGTTTTTCACAGCTTTAGAGGAAGACAACAATTTAATTGTTTTTAGATGTATTTTACTTGAAAAAATTGTGATTTCAGTTTATCTTTGCTCACTACATCTCCACTACATGGCCCTTCTTACCCTCAGGTGTGCATAAACTATAGGAAATGAACTTCTTTCTAAAATATAAAAATGTGAAATTACCGGTTGTCGTATCGGCCACGAGAATTTGGTAATCATCAGTTATCATATCGGCTGAAAAAAATCCATATCGTGCATACCTAGTAACCTGGATACTGTAATCAGTGTATACAGGCAGCAAGTAAGTAATCAGATGTCTTCCCTACACCCGACCTTATTTTAGACGTTGTAGTGATTCAGCTTCCTGGCTGACCCACTTGTTCAGACTTCTAGAGGCTACGCTGTGTTCACTTTCAGTTTTGGTCTGACTTTGAATGGAATTATTTTGTATAAGCATCGGTACATGTCACTCCTTTCCTCCTACTGCTCTGCTGTCACAACAATTAATACTCTCCCTGTCTGAAGTCTGTGTCCTGCACATGCACGCATGTAAAAAGCTGACTGTAACCTGTTTATTTAGGTGCATGCAAACGCACTGACTTGACCAAATTACTGTTGAACCCAGGAGCATTAATACCCAACTCTGCAGTGCTTTTTAGCTTCTTTCAGCTCCTTGTTTTGGTTTTATGACCTGCATGTTTACTGTACGGTTCAGTCTGAGCCACCTTGAATCAACAGGAATTTGTTTCCAACAACACTACTGATAAACCCACTGTATGCTGCCTGTCCAACACCAAAGTGACAAGATGGTGATGAAATTTAAACATGGTAAAGACACATATTCTCCACTGCATGGTGGAGACTAAAACAGAGCTGAAAGAAGAATCTATAATGGACACAGTAGACGTAGAACATTTATAAGGCCATAGTGGGTCCAGACAGTGGGTTTGTCAGCTTGTTGTAGAGTTGTTCTGCCTCCAAGTGGCCAAAACGTTAATGCTTTGTGTGTTTCTTTGGTCAATCAGTAGCTGCACTCCAGTCTACTTTTATTGATTTAACAAACTGTCTGATGATAATTCATAATAGGTACTACTTAATGGTGCTGATTCAACAGCCATTGTTGCCTTATTGCCTTGTTAATTATCCTTTTTCTTAATTCTAGAAACAACACAAGAGCTCTAACCCCTTTGCACACAAGACCAAATTTTAAAGGGTAACCCTGGTATTTTTCAATCTGGACCCTATTTTCCCATGTTCTGTGTCTAACTGACTAATAGGGACAACAATTTCTAAAATTGAGGGAGAGCGCTGTAGACGGCAGCTGCTCACGGGCTGCAATATGGTGCTATTGGGGCAAGCTGGTACCGTCTTTTACATCCACTAAAAGTGCTTGTTTTTGCCACGACAGGCTCTGATTGTTATTATAAGTGTCTGGAAAGAGTCTTGCTCAAGCAGAAAGATCTAAAAGATTTTCAATGTCATGGCTGAGTATTTAGATGATTTCAACAATGTGGACGAGGTCTTTGAATTCAATGGCTGCCCGTATCTATTTGAACCAGAGTATACAGATATTCAGATTTCACAATGAGACTTCTCCTTGAGCAGGACTTAGATACAATAACAAATAGACCGGATCAAGATAAAGGTAAGAAAATGTTTTATTTCTCTGTAGGGTCCTTTCCATAATGTTGTCAGACACTGAAAATAACAATCTGAGCCTGTCTATGGCAAAAACAAGCACTTTTAGTGGACGTTACGTTACGTTGACGCTGCTCACTTGCCCTCGCAGCTCATTTTGTGTCTGCCGTCTACAGCGTTCTCCCTCAATACTGGACCACTTTCAAAAATTGTTGTCGCCATTATTCACTTAGACAAAAAAACATGTGAAAATAGGGTCCAGGTTGATAAATACCAAAGTTACCCTTCAAACAAACTATCTGGTGATAAGTCATAGGATGCATGACTGGGTACTACTTAATGGTGCTGATTCAAATGCCATTATTGCCTTGTTAACTAATCATTTTTTTAATTCTACGAAGCCACAACAGATCACATTTTAGGACAAAACTGGAGTTGCTCTAAATGATGTTTTTATGCACTCAGGTACATCTTGTTTTTGTTTTCCACTACATACTTTCCAGACACTACAATACAGCCACAGTCATTACTTGAGAGTGCTCTGCACACTGCAATGGGGCACAATGTTGATAACAGTAGTTTTATTATTATTATTATTATTATTGTATGAATACATTTCATGTTCTGCAAAACTATTTTTACCAAATGATTTTTTTATTATGCGCTGGGGCTGCTCTGGGATGTTGAATTATTTTTGCACTGAAAAGACTGACTGTGCCATTTCTGTGATGATGTGTGTACAATTTCATACGATAAGAAAATCAGTTATTGAAATGACTTGATTATGAGACACTAAATCCTGTGTTAGTCATACTGTACAGTTTGTCTGATGTACCAGTAAAAAAAAGTACAAAACGCTGATTTCTTTTTGCAAACCTTTATTATGAAAGTTGAATTAATTGAAAACGGGATAGTTGGAGAGAGAGAAGATATTTTAAAGGGACTGTACAATCAAGTGGAGACACTACAGGTGAATAGGGTAAAAATTAAACAAATACATATCGCCATAAAAGGTCCCCAGTTGATTACTTACATTAAGACAATTTTTTCTGTATTACAAGTTGTATGTTTAAACATGCAAATGAGGCATCATCTTATTAAATATGTGCTAATTTTTATACATTTCCAGAACAGAAACTGAACATTGGATAAAACCAGATTCAAAATTCTTGTTTCATTTTGTTGTCATATTAGAGTCAAAAGTTTTTACAGAGGGAATATCTGTATTTATCAATCCATAAATCAGAAAATACTGTCAACAGTCATAAAAAAACAAAAACATTTCACCATGTTTTTAGAAATCAAATGTTCTATAAATCAGTCTATGAATGATATATGAACAAACCCCTCTGTAAAAACCTTCAGAATATAGATAAGAATGAAACTGGAAAGTACTGTATATATACTGTATATAAGTGCTACTGAAGAGGAGATTTCTGGGAAAAAACGGCCTTTAAAGATATGGATTGTAAAATATTAATAATAATTTTAAATATTGAACTAATAGATATCACCATGAAACGTCCTCAGTTGATTACTGACATTAAGACAAATATGTTTTCTGAAATGTTATGTTTAAATATGCAAACGAGGCATTATTTAATGTTAACTTTTGATTAATTTAGGAGAAATCTACAGACACAAATAGACAAAGTAGTAAAATAAACACCTAAATGTGTATTTGGATGTTTTCTTTCCACTCTGAAAGAAGACGTGTTATGGAAGCAAAATAGCCCAAAATCTTGCAAATTGACCAATGCATGAAAAGCAAATCATTTTTCAAACAATTAGCTTCTCTGTCAGTGACATCCGGGGGCAGAATACTGATTGAGGCAGTCAAACCGGTGTCTTTCATTTCTATGTTTCACTGCCACCTTTTGTCAACCTCTTTCTCTCTGGCTCACATATACAGTGCTGAGGCTGCCATACTAATTAGTCCTGCACAAAGTGAATGTAAAGGAGAGCCCACGGTTGCCAGTATAAACCTATTTCTTTTCTGAACCATTTTCTTTATGTTCAGTCTCTGTCATTCCCACTAGAGGTTTTGCCAGAAAGCACTGTTTGTGTACACTCACTGTGTTGCCATAACAACCTGGCAGAGTGAAATATTGCTCAATTTGTCCTGGAGTTATAAAAAGAGTTGTATTATAGACACACAAGCTTAACATACTCCTCTAGAGAGCTTGAAGAGAGAACATGAAATGTACAACTGTACATTGAGACTCCCCAGCTGTGCTCTCCATGAACACAGCAGAAAGAAAGCATCCGATTACTCGCTCACTTGCACTGCGGTTGCGGTCAGAGCGGCTACGCTGTGTAGCATTCTGGTCACAGTGTGAGGCTTACAAGCTGCATGCTGCACCAACACTGCTGCCTGCTGGGATTTCACAAAGCATGGAGTTCAGAGGAGACGAGTATGCAAGCAGAACCCAAAAAACTGGCTTTTTGACCACAGCCAGTCATGATTAGACATCCAAACAACAGATTCAATCACTGGGTTGAAAGCATAACATGGTCACACACAAGGCTGCAAACTATAACTATATAATAGTAATATAGTTCAGATTTATGTCTATATTTACATGGGTCAAAGTTTATTCTTTCAGTTTAAAGAAGAAAAGAACGATTTCAACGTTCAATACTTGATGTATTGGTATACTTCAAATATACATTTTGTCAAAAACATTCTGCTCTGCTTAGACTATAATAAACCGGATATTTAAAATGGAAAATGTGAATGCTAAGCACAATATTATCCTCTCCCTGTACTGTACAGTACTGTGCTCCTGTGGTAGGCCTATTGTATGCCTACATTATCCCTGTTGGGACATTTGCTGTAGTGTTTGTAATTTCCTGCTAAAATGCTTATAAGATCAGTGCTGTACAAAGGATCAGGCTGTGTTTTTCAGAATCCTGCCACCTGTTAAATTTCCCTCTTTCTCTTTCACCCCCCACCCCCAAAGTCAGCTGGGATGAAGGGGGCCCTTTTGTCCCAACATAGTTCCCTGCAGAGTTGCCAAGTTGCTTGTTCTAGTTGGAATTTTCTCTCTCTCTCTCTCTCTCGCGACGGCTCGGTGCAGAAAATAACATGGGAAACAACTTTCTGAAATGGATTCTGACGCTTTGCATGTTTTACTCGGGTAAGATGTTGTTGTTTTTATCACTTGTTGGGGTTGTAGATTATGTTTATGTTTAGTGCTTATGAAATAGTGGTGATGTAACAGGCTACTATAACCTTTAGTCGGTGATAATATGAACATGAGAACGACCATCAGAGCAACAAGTTAATCATAACATTGTGATTAGTATTGTGTGTATTATAGATCTTTGTAGCATGGAAATACGCCTCTTTGTGTTTGGATGGCTGCACTATATTCTACAACTAACTTTATGAAACTGTAGGTCTAATTCTGTAGTCCTGTACATCAGGGGTTCTCAAACCTTTTTGGGGCCAGGGACCCCTTTACAGGGGAGAAGATTTTCCAAGGACCCCCACATAATTGTAACACTGATTACACATACTACTCTACAACAGGTGATCTACGATAAAATAATCCTTTATTAGTCCCACAGCGGGGAAATTTGAAGGATTACAGCCACAAAATGGTACAGTGCAAAAAACAAAGAGACATCAGTAAAAAACAAAACAAGATCTAATAAATAAGCAGGTAAAGAATAAATATGTATTAAAAAATTAAAACAACATATCAAGAAAATAGACTGAATGAGTGGGTGGGTTATTATTTCACATATGAATATGACATGTTGATATTGCACATCTGAATCATTTGATAATTACCTCAGTCAGCCAAAATGAGTGTGGAAAAAATATGTCTCACAAAAGAAAATGAAGACACAATCCCCCTGTGACATGCTTACTACCATTTGTACTCTTAGATGCCATTGGAGCTATTTATATTCTATAACTACTTCAGACCTGTTTCATAGTGATAAACAGAAACACATTTCAATTGAATCATATTAAGATGAGATAATCCTTTTAGTAAATTTGCAGTGTTAATGAATGTTAATACCACTTATATACCTTTAAACAGAGGGTGATTTTATTCAAATTGCATTTGGACTCAACTTGACAGCATTTATATATATATATTTCAGAAAATAAACAGTAGCAAGACTGGCATTGTCAGAATAAATCCAGATATTTAAACTTCTAAAGCTGACTTTCAGTAAGTGCTTCAACTTTAAAACACTTAACTTATTGCTGTGTGTCACAATCATATCAGTTTCTATTGGCCCAAAGCTGACATGGGTGGAAGTAATGGACACAATATGTTGTTTTACTGGTGCAAATGGTCCCCATCTGTATATATGTACTTTTTAATGATACAGCACAACTTTAGAATTTATAGCAAATTATTTCGCAGAGTGACACTTTGAGAATCACTGCTACAGATTAAAGGTCCAGTGTGTACAATTTGAGGGAATCTATTAGCAGAAATGTAATATAATATTCATAACTAGGTTTTCTTTAGTGTATAATCACCTGAAACTAAGAATTGTTGTGTTTTCATTAGCTTAGAATGAGCACTTCATATTAACATAGGGAGCAGGTCCTCTTCACGGAGTCTGCCATGTTGCACCGCCATGTTTCTACAGTAGCCCAGAACGGACAAACCAATCACTGGCTCTAGAGAGAGCCTTTCAAGTTTTTACGTTACCTGAAGGCCACCTTGCTTGTATGGGCCCAGACACACCAACCCAACAAGAAGAGCTAGCGGCGATGAAGGCTGCCCGTTGCATCGCCTCACGTCCCCTTTGTCCAAGCCAAAAATTTGAATTCGAACACACCGCAAAGACTAAAGCTACCAACTCAGTTGGTTGCAATCTGCAACCACACCACTAGATGCCGCCAAAACCAACACACTGTACCTTTAAGTAGGCCTACAACGTGCACATTTTGTTGCCATGGCATAGAAATAAATCATAAACAAGATAGCTATAGATTAATTATTATACACCGGCGTATTTTAGAAATATTAGTCAATTCCTGATGTACAGTGTGAGTTTCCTGTGTGTGTTGTAACAGGGTTACATAGTAGCTACAGCCTGCTAGTTTACTAAAAATGACAGGTGTATTGAAGGTGATGATGATGCGGACTGCTGCTGTGTGTCTCAGTGTCAGGTGAAGGTTGCTCACTCATCCTCAAGCCCTCCAGGGTCGTGGTGGGCTTCGGGGAGCCGGTGTCGGTCAGCTGCGAGGCTGCTCGCCCGGTGCGTGTGCTGGGCTGGGAGTCGGCCATCAGTGCTGCACACACTCAGCAGGACCTGTCTGTCCAGTGGAAGGTAGACAGCCTCATTGACTGGATAGAGGAGCCCATCTGTTATGGTGTTTTCTTCACAGCTCCCAGACAGTGCGAGGAGAAACTCAACCTGGTCCTGTACAGTGAGTTAGCCCCTGTTTTAATACAAAGCGTTGAAATGGATGGCTCACATTGTTTGACTTGAACTTTGTGTGTATTATTCATTTAGAAACCCCGGATAGCGTCTCCATCCGGCCTGTGAACAACACCGGCCCCATGGTGGAAGGAAAGGAGTACCAGCTGCTCTGCGAGGTTCAGAACATCGCTCCGGTCCAGTACCTCACCCTGAGATGGTACAAGGGGCAGACTGAGGTTTACAACCACTCCTTCACCGAACTCACGTCTTCCTCGCCTGTCCAGGTGTCCTCCATCCTCATGGTCACACCAACCAAAGCTGAGAATGGAGCTCAGTACAGGTGCGTAGCAGAGCTGGAGCTCGGACCAGAGGGACCACAACCACCTCCTACTGTGACCTCGGAGCCTCTTAATGCCTCTGTGTACTGTGAGTCATGAAGTTAATCTGATCATATGTTTTATACATTTGTGCCCGCAAATCAAATGTTTAATTTCCTTTAGTGGAAGTTTTCTCTGGGCTTGCATAAGCACAAAAACATTTTCTAAATTGGTCAAATCGTTTGGCTAAAAAGTGAGTTTTTCTTATATCCATTTGGGCACACGCGGACTACAGTTTTTGCAATAGACTCTGATATATTTTAAGGAAAAAATCAGTAGTCCCGTGTGCCCAAAGACTATATATCATACGATAATAAAATGGCTGTATCTCAGAAACCACAAGGAGCACAATCAAGTATCTGGTATCTATGAACTCATAACAAGTTCAATATCAAAGATATTAGGGGTAGTGAGTGCCCAATCTGTCCAAGCTGCTCGATCCGTTCCGTGCATGTGCGGGCGCGGCAACCCAGTATACCTTTGCGGGAAGACCTGCCCCTACTCTGCTTCTATTGGCTACTGGCTTCCAACAAAGAGACGCAAAGAGACGAAACTCTTTTGACAACAGCAACATTTTGGACTGAAAACCCTTTTTATATTTATAATATTTTTCAGTCTCAGTAGAATACAATAGAATAGAAATCATTTTGTTTTACTTTTGTACGGCGCTTATAGGCGGACGTTTTACTGCCATCCGGTTGACGCTTTCAGTCCAAAATGGCGGAAGCGTAGCTCAGCTGCAGGGCGCTGACGTTGTAATGGAACAAACGATTGACTTTCACTTCTTGGCAATATACTATACGTTCTTTGCTTATAAACCTAAACACTAACGGTATGCAGCCAAGCTATGATGCTAACCGGAGCCTCGGAGCTGCTGTGGCTGAGGAGAGCAACTCAACCACAGCAGCTCTGAAGGCCGGCTACCCGGTCCGAACACCGGTTGTTTCATCATTAAATTCACCTCTGAGAACTTTTGGGGCGAGAAATCAACTGTGTAGATTTCGAATATCAGTTTTACGAAAATTGATTGAAGTTTTCGGAAAGCTCACAGAACCAGAGCTTGCTGTCAAACCAGTTTCTGGAGCTTCTCAGCTCTGAATATGTCAATAAATTTTTGTGAAACTGCCAATATTCAAAATCTACACAGTTGATTTCTCACTTCAAAAATGTTCCGAAATGAATTTAATGATGAAAAAACACATCGGTGTTCGGACCGGGTAGCCTGCTTTCGGACTGCAGCTCCGAGGCTCCGGTTAGCATCATAGCTAGGCTACTGACTATTACCATTTAAGTTTAAAAGCCAGTAGCCAATCAGAGGCAGGGTAGGGGTGGGTCTTCCCGCAAGGCATCCTGGTTAGGTGAACCCACACACAATTTAATATGGAAAACATTTAATGTGGTAATTTGGAGGGATTATTTATAATTTTTATCAATTCTTGTGTAGTAAAAAAAAGGTTTCCAAACCCAATTATTTATAATTATTTATTATTACAACTTATAAGACATAAGTCAGCACGTGAATGGGGTTTATGACTAGAACAATTTGACACACAGTGCTGAGCAGCATCTCAAATTAATCTTCAGGTTCCCAGCTTTCAGATGATGTACACCACTTCTATGTGACATCTACTGTTGACCTGCTATCTCCCCCTAAAGACCCGCTGGACCCCTCTAACAAAAGACAAAAACAAATCTATTGTCAGTCTCAGAGGGTTATGTTAGCGTTTTTCCTCATTTAAAAAAAAATCCTGACTATTGATAAAAATGTCAAAGTTGTACTGTTAGCTACTTGCCCAAAGTCTGTCCGTACCAAATTTCAAGACTTTTGACCAATCAAAACAAATGTTGTGGCATTTGTCCTTATCATACTAAAGATGGTCTTTGGACACCAATGGGTTAATACATTGAAGATGGTGCATCTTATCCCTGTGATCTTTGCTCTAGTTCCCCCAACATTCCTCAGTCCTGAACCAGAGGTTTTGGACCTTGTAGCGGGTGCTGAAATCACCTTGAACTGCGCTGCCACAGGAAACCCCACACCTGTGTACAGCTGGCAGTCCTCCAACCCAATGCAGGACAGGATGGAGGATGAAGCAGCTCTTACCTCCTCCTCACTGCTGCCAGGGACCTACACCTGCACCGCCTCCAACACGCTGGAGAAGAAGAGCAAGCAGTTCATTGTCAAGGCCATGACCAAAGGTATAAGGAGACTCTGAAGTGCACATGGTGTCTTTTTACACGGCGTCCTATAATCAGCATCTTCTTTTGCTTTTAGGTGTTTGAAACAAGAGATGTTGAGATGGGATCAGATGACCACATTGGACACACAATCACAATCCAACTAAGGGGATTTTACTGCTGCTGCGTGGAAATGACAATGCATTCATGACTCAACAGATATTTATGAGGATCTTGCAGAATTAGTTCTCATTTATAAAAAATATATTTGAATATACTATGTTTGGTAACTGTCATTTAATTTGTCAGTATTTTTAACATGAATGTTTTCTGTGAGATAGACTGGTGTTTTAGGGTATAGTTTATGCTTTCCATGTGATATCCTGTCTCTAATTTATATTTTTTTGGCTAGACTTATTTTCGTATTAATGAAATCATCTTGTAACATTGCAAATGTGTAGCTTGATATAGCAATGATGACTACATTATCATTAATGTTTGCTGGGAATTTAATAGAAGATCAGCAGGCCATTACTGTAAATATGAACTGTTTCTTAATTTTCTTATCTTTATGAATAAAAGTTAAATGGAAAAAAACAGTGTTTTTCACTTATTTATATAAGACTTATTAAAGGTAGATTATGTATTAATATTACAGTTTTTTGTACTGCAAAGATACAAAAACTGGCACTTGTGGCACAATTATTGAAACCACTCATATATGCATCTATTGACCACATTGTCTGCTTTACACTGTGTTTGACATTCTAAAACACACTTTTTGCAAATAACTACACAGAGTACTCTACATTAGACACATCATTCAAAGCTAAAAAGCCTGTGTGTTGTTTGCTAAACACTGACTTTGAAATACCACACTCAATTGTCAATCACCTGCACCCAGAATGCACCTGTTAAAAAACACCTTGAACCAATCGAAAAATCTGAGCTTGAACACTAAATAGGATTCTCGTTGCTCTTTGTTGTGCACAACAATGGAGGCCAATTTTGTAGAGAAAGTTAGAAGACTGTAATTGCATTGCACTGAGAATAAACAAATGTGTTTGTTTCACCATTGCATTAGTGTTCATATATATGTGTGTGTGTGTGTATGTATATACTGTATATTAGGGGTTTTGGATTAAAAACTACCTTTAAAAATTATAAAATTATAAAAATTATATAAAAAATATTATTTTATATTCCTTTATATGTTTTCACGTTTATATGTTTTTTGTTGTTGTTTTTCTCTATGTGTGTTTTCCAAAACCTCCCTTGGATAATGTTAATATATATTATATATGAATACAGATCTGAATGATGAATGAATTGGTTGCACTAATTACTTAGGGATACATTTATATTAGAGGAAAACATTTCTTTTTCTGCAAGGGATTTGAACTTTAACTGCTTCAGGGTGCAATGGTAAAAAATGTTCATACTATGTGCATGTCTAGTGAAATTTTTTTACATTAAATATTTATAAATATATATATATTTATATATTTATTGAGTCAAATATAGTCAATTTTGCCTCTTTCCTCAAGTTTATTGAATTTTATTTTGAAATGTGGCTGTATATATATATATATATATATATATCGAAGGGGGGTTGGATTAAAAACTACCTTTAACAAGTCCTGTTCAAAGCAACTATTTATTTGTGTCTTTTATTCCACTTTGAATGTCTTTGGTGTCCTCACCTTCCACCACCAGGTATATATACTGTATATATATATATATATATACAGTACAGTATATGAGTACACTACACAATATATATATATATATATATATATATATATATATATATATATATATATATATATATATATATATATATATATATATATATATATATATATAGTGTACTCACCTTCCACCACCAGGTGTCGCTGCTGCACTTTTTTTATCAGATGATTTAATTGGCTGTCGACTCGTCACGTGATCAAAACATTGCCTCATCACGGAAGTGGCATTAGTTTAGCGGCTAACACTGGTAGCAAACGACCTTTAATCTCAGACTTTACCGGACTAATACGTCCTTGACAACCATCCTGATCGATAAAGGTGTGAGTCAGTCCTTTGTAATGCAGTCGCCTGGTGTGTATTGACAACTTCTTAGTATGTTTCCACTTTATTTCCTTCCAGGTAACTATGCCCCAGAAAGATCCGTGTCAGAAGCAAGCATGTGCGATCCAACACTGTTTACAAGGTACATTAAAACAGACACTTCAATGTGTTGTTAAAAATAAGGAATATGGAGGATGTTTTTGAGAAGAGATGGAGTCTTAACAGAAGGAAAAATATAGTTACATGGGTTAACATGCATACACACATATATATATATATATATATATATATATATATATATATATATATATATATATATATATATATATATATATATATGCTTGGAGGTGACCTGACGTTAAGGAGGATGCATGTGTGTGCCTATGTAAATGATATTACTATATATTTGCTTTTTATTTTCTCTTAACTTATTTGTTGATTTAATTTATTATTACTCTCGTATTTTGTATTATTTTTTTGTTTTTCTTTTTTTTGTGTTTTTTCTTTTTTTGTTTTTCTTTTTTAACTCTATTCTTTCTGTTTGTCATTATTATCATTGTTAATTATTTTGGGGGGTTTGTTCCGGTTTTGAATGTTGAGGTTGTTTTCTCTAGAGTACTTGATGGGTTTGTCTGTAAGCTCACCTACATAAAAGTTGGTTTATAGACTGTTGTAATTTACGAACAGTGGATTGCATGTATGAAAACATTATTTAAAAAAAAAAAAATGTGTTGTTAAAGCAAATCCCACATCATCGTTTAACTAACTAACTCCGTCCTCCTGTTAACAGCTAACAAATACGTGGAGAGCATGTGTGAGGATGTGATCAGGGAGATGAGGCGCTGCTGCAAGATTCATGCTGGAAACTCCATCTGCTGCTCCGGGTTCAAGGACTCACCTCCGGAGAACAAAAAGTGACACATAGCAGCCTTTGGTATGCTTTTGATGGGGATAATGGAGGAGAGAACATTGTATCAATGTGTTATTGAATGTAAAAGTGCACTTAAATTACCTTTATTATCCTTTATTTTCTTCTTTTAGCAGAAAGACATATAAGAACCATGGAGCTGGCAAACTAACAGAAACCATTATTAATGTTGTTAATGTTAAAATGTCACAACTCTCTGGTGCAACATAAAGTGGAACATTATAATGTAAGCTGGCAAATGTTGTATTTATTAAATGGAAATGTTTTCTGTGGCTTTTCATGTCATTGTGTCCACACCCTGTTATCAAGTATGAGGCACATGTTTGTGCATGTCAGATCTGAACTACTGAGAGTCATATTACAGATGTCCCTTTGTTAGAGGCCCTGCACACCTCATGGTAAACCCACACAGGTGATTTAAATTATTTTTGACTGATTAGATCAGGGGTCTGCAACCTCGGGCTCCGGAGCCACATGCGGCTCTTCAGCTCTTCTCCAGTGGCTCCCCTGTGGATTTGAAAAGAAAAATTTGTGGAAATGAATAACTGTTTTTTGTTTACATTTTCAATTTTATTTATCATTGTTGTAGGTCTATGGTACGACGATACGACGGGGTATTATGGCCACATTGAGGAAAAACAATAAATCTGAGATTTCGAGAATAAAATCATAAGTTTACGAGGAAAAAGTCGTAATATTATGAGAATAAAGTCATAATATTATAAAGTAGTAATTTTCTTTTTTTCTCATAAACTTGTGACTTTATTCTCATAATATTACAACTTTTTTTATAGTAATATTATGACTTTATTCTCATAATATTACAACTTTTTTTCTCGAAATATTATGACTTTATTCTTCAAATCTCCGATTTTTTTTTCCTCAATGTGGCCCTAATACTCCATTGTACATTTGCACTTGGGCCCTCACTGCATTAGACTTATATACTAAATTATTAACATTATGCCAGGGAGGTTTTGGAAAACACAAACATATATAAAAAAAACAAAAAAACATATAAACGTGAAAATATATAAATGAATATAAAATAATATTATTTTTTTATATAATTTATTACGTCTGTTAAATTAATTTATGAATGTGAAACAAAAAAAACGGTTGCCAAAAGAAGCTCTTCTTCTCTGTCTTCCGACGTCATACGTCGTACGTGTGACGCAGTGACGTGCTGACGTCAAACGGAAATTTGCAGCAGCAATTCTTTCTAGAAATCAGTAGCAGAGTCTCGACCAGTCTAAACCACGTTAGGTGCGTTTATCCAAGTTTATCTGTGCTAGAAACAGCCTGCTGCTGCTCTGAATACTAATACACATTATCTGAAAAGTGCTGCGTTTGAGTGATATCTGTTATCTGATTGTAGATTGGAGTTATCTTCGTTTAGCCCACTGAACTTAGCCGAGTCATAGCTCGAAGCTAACGCTGTTCGGCTGCTATACTGGCGTCATGTCGAGGATAGACTACAGCGTGTGGGACCACATCGAAGTGTCTGATGATGAAGATGACACCCATCCCAACATCGACACACCCAGCCTCTTCAGATGGAGACACCAGGTATTTAAAGAGGTTTATAGTCACTGGAAGTGGTGCACATTATGCTATAACCATTAGCTGCTTCCTGTGCTGACTCCAGTGCTGTATACACCATGATTATATTATATATAGTATATTATTATATACTTAGCATATAAACTGTGTTACCTTCATCACATGTTTTGTGGCTCCAGATAGTTTAGGTTTTTTATTTTTTGCCTAAAATCTATCTTTTGATAGTAAAGGTTGCTGACCTTTTTAAATAAGTGAAAAACACTTAACCATTTAACTTTTATTCATAAAGATAAGAAAATTAAGAAACAGTTCATATTTACAGTAATGGCCTGCTGATTTTCTATTAAATTCCCAGCAAACATTAATGATAATGTAGTCATCATTGCTATAACAAGCTACACATTTGCAATGTTACAAGATGATTTCATTAATATGAAAATAAGTCTAGCAAAAAATAAATAAATTAGAGACAGGATATCACATGGAAAGCATAAACTATACCCTAAAACACCAATCTATCTCACAGAAAACATAATATTTATAAGTATTTAATGTAAAAAAAATGGATTAGACACATAGACTGTAGATAAAGAGATCATAACTCTCCTCAGAACTCTGTGAGTGTGTACAGACTTTTTATTCTATTTGTGTTGTGTTACCACATCCACCACTTTCAGCTCATCAACAACTTTACCACCGGTCATTGTGAAACCCCCATCCAGCAGCTACATGGCACTTTGTCTTCTATGTTCATTTCAGATCTGGGAACTGTTTGTCCAGTTCAGCCTTCCCAGACAGCTAGAGACACACAAAATCATAAAGTAGAACTTGAAAACTTGCAATATCTAGATACACAGACAACATGAAACTCTTGTAGCTGTGGTTGGGACTGATATGTGACCTTTTTAATATGTGTACTTCAGGCACGTGTGGAGCGAATGGAAGATTTTCAGAAAAGAGGTGAAGACATGACCAAGGCGCTCGGTGACAGCCGGCGTAAGCTGGCAGAGGCACAGAAGAAAATGCAAGAGCTGAGCTGTTCATCAACGGATGACGCCAAAGCAGAGCTGAGCAAAGCCCAGTCTGAGGAGAAGAAACTGAAAAGAGAGGAGCGGGATATGGAGAAGAAAGTGGCGGAACATAACCGGGAAGAGAAGAAGATGCCGTGGAACGTGGACACGCTCAGCACGGAGGGTTTCAGCAAGGTGAGGCAGATACAGGGGGGGCGCAGGATGGTTGTCATACCTAACAAAACATGACTTAGAGCCTGTTTTGGAATTTGCATGGTATGGTGATCATTTTCACCTACATTATTCACCAGCCCCTATTTCAACAAAATCATAAGGCTTAGAAGATTGTAATAATACAATAGTAACAGCTAAATCAATGTTAACAGGACTTCAGACTATCTTTTTTCATTGGTTGCACTGGTGCGCCTAACCTTTTCTTTACTTTACTTTACATATCTCTGACCCTTCTTGTAAGTTTCTGATATGACATTTCTGATGATGACATTAGTTAATCTTTACACCCCTAATTTCCATTTCTAATTTCCCACTTCCACTGTTTGTCCACCAGAGCGTTGTCAACGTCAAACCTGATTCTGCTGATGAGACCGAAGAAGAGAAGGAGAAGAAGCATAAAACCTTTGTGGAGAAAAATGAGAAGGAGATCAAACATTTTGGTAAGGATCATTGACATCCATTCTTCCATGCATGTTACAGGGTGTTGGTATTATAGGAGAGATGGTCCTTCATTGCTGTCTTTACTACAGGCATGTTGCGACGTTGGGACGACAGCCAGAAGTACCTCTCTGACAACTCTCATCTAGTCTGTGAAGAGACGGCCAACTACCTGGTCATCATGTGCATTGACCTTGAAGTTGAGGAGGTAAACATTACAACTCGTATTACAAGTTAGTGTTATGGGCTGTAACTCAGAGATACTCTATATCTGCCACAACTTGTTTTCTTTACACAGCCATTGTGTGTTCTTTAAAATATGTTCATTAATCTTCTTTCTTTTTTTTTGTAGAAACACGCATTGATGGAGCAGGTGGCTCATCAGACCATTGTCATGCAGTTCATTCTAGAGTTGGCAAAAAGCCTCAAGGTGGACCCCCGCGGCTGCTTTCGGCAATTTTTTGCCAAGATTAAGGTGACTTAACTGTGTTTGTATGCTATGAAAATAACTTGTAGCGCTTTTTGACCAAAGGTTCCAGGAACTATGGAGGAAACCGAGAAACTAAACTCAGAACCTAAACTAGGAACTAAAGTTTTCCACATTCCTGTTTGCGTTTCCTTCACATCTGAAACAACTGTGTGAATATTAGGCAAATTAGTCCAGTGATGGTTTGAAAACAACAGCGTTTAGAAATTACATTTTCAATTTTACACACGAAGAATTAGCACAGGTCATCTTGATGTTCTTTGTAGTTATTGTTGTGAGACTACATGTGTTTCGGACCAAACAGTTCTGGAGCTCCCCCGAGAACTTCATATCTTCAAGGGCTTTTTTTCTGTGAGCATTCACACCGGCAATAGGACCGCTGAAGTGACGCAAGCCGTCCGGCGACGCTCGCAGCACACATCTCCAGCTGGGAGATCGGCAAGCTCGCTACGTTCCACAAGCTCTCTTAGCATTTTTTAGTAATATAAGAATAAACAAACAACTCTGTTACATGCCACAATCATATAAACACAAGCAAAATAGCCGTCACGAAAGTATCTTTTGCGATTCACTATCGATTTGCAAGTGGGTGTCGTTTGTCTACTGTGTTAGCTCGCCGAGCAGCGGCTCTCACTCGTTCTTTGGCTCAGTGGGTGTGTGCTCATGAATGCGTTAACTTCTCGTGCACTCCTCTCGTGCATCAAGCGTCATGTTTTTGTAGTGTTTTTTTTTTAGAAAAGTTTAGATATTCTCAACTTTCAGTGCCAGGCACGGAGTCGCATCGCTCATCAATGTCACTTGGCCCAGGAGAGAGAGAGAGAGAGAGAGAGAGAGAGAGAGAGAGAGAGCGAACGAACGAGAACGAACATTTGATTGCTCGGTTGCAAGCACACAGCCCCACTCCACAGGCACACTGCTGTTTTGCAAGGTCAGCAAAAATAAGACTTTCAGGGGGTGTTAAGTTTCTCTATAAGTTCCCGAGTTCCTCAAAAGATCCCTGTGTTGGAAACGTCACAATAAATGCAAATACTGAAATGTTCACTTAAATGCTAATGATGTGTGTCCCCTCACAGACAGCGGATGTACAGTACCAGGATGCCTTCAATGACGAGCTGGAGTCATTTAAGGAGCGGGTTCGGGGCAGGGCGAAGATCCGCATCGAAAAGGCCATGAAGGAATATGAGGAAGAGGAGAAACAAAAGCGCTTGGGACCCGGAGGGTTGGATCCTGTTGAAGTGTACGAGACGCTGCCAGCTGTAAGTTCTTTAGTTTTTAAGAAGACTCGGGCACCCTCGTTTTCGTATTATCTTGTCAGTTTAAAAATGCCTCACAAAATGTGTTCTTAATCACAGGAGATGCAGAAATGCTTTGATGATAAGGACATCGGGATGTTACAAGATGCTATTAGCAAAATGGACCCAACGGTAGGTTTCTTTGTTAAAGCCTCTGCTTGGAATCATATTTTAGTTCTGTAAATGTATAGTTATCTGATTCATGTGTATTTTCAGTTAATAAGTGTGGTTGTTTTCCATGATTTAGGAGGCGAAGATTCACATGAAGAGGTGCATAGACTCGGGGCTATGGGTCCCCAACTCTAGGACAGACGATGGGGATGAGAAAGAGGAAGATGCTACCTACGAGGAGGTGAAACTGGAGCAGGAAGAAACTAAGAAGGAAGAAACCAAGAAGGAATGACCAACATTGATCCTATGATCTGTTGCTTCTGCAAATGTACTTGTCCCACTGTATTGCCGACTCCACTATGTGTATGACTAGTTTGCCAATCATGGAACAGTGAAATAACTTCTCTTAAATATTTAGCTGACAATTAAGGGATTAGCGTTCACCTATCTGCACAACTGCGTTGCATCGGTAACTCCTGCTTGGAAAAGAAACTGCTGCTCTTGTTTAGCTCTTTTATTTGTTTCGGCTGTATTCTGACCTTTATTTGTGTACACCTGTCAGTTTGTGTGGGAGTGCCTGCCTGCTTCACTTGTGCTGTTGTATAGTTGTTCTATACAGTTTCAGGTTGTGCATACAATGAATTGGATGGATGGATTTTTTTTTTTTTGTCATTTCCAAATTTAAGATTTTGTTTGTTAGACTTTTAGGGCTTGAGCAACCAATGTATTCAGATAGTTATTTCCCCAAAGTGACATTTTCTACAAACTTGCTTAACTAAAGGTTGAATTATATCCAACTACTCAAAACCAACGTGGTGTTGTGGTTGTCTCTAAAAACTCAAGGTGTGGGTGACTTTTCAAATCATAAAGTTAGAGGTAAAAAAATGTGAGAAAATGATCCATCTGCAAGACTTGTTTTAATTTGGAGCAACTGCATCTGTGCATGGGTTCTCTAATGAAGCAACACATCAACATTCAGTGGTACTGTAGGTAAATAGATGGATATCGATGGCCTTTGGTACAGCACCTACAGTGTATTTTAATTGTTAAAAGGACAGCTAGCTCACAGTTGATGTTATTTTTCATTTAGTAGTTAATTTAACATGTTATGGTGCTGCTAACATGTAAACAAACATGCGTCAGTTAGCCAATATAATAACATGTTATAGTTACATGCTATTTTTTTTATCAAGTTTATAAGTTAGTTTATTATTATATTTCTGTTGTCATTCCTTTAATAGTCATTGTAACTGATAATAATGTGAAAATCTCACACCGTTGCAACCTACAACAAATATCAAACACAAAAAGTAGTCCCAAAAGTGCTATATAGGTGTGGTTGGATTCTAAACTTTCACTTTCAATGCTTTTATTTTGAAGGTGAGAGTGTTTAGTTGGAAATATGCTTGATGTCAGAGAGCTGAAATTATAGAAATAAACTAATATTAAGTGAAACAGCTTAAACAACAGCACCTGACACCTGAATTGTGACACCAAAAAAATTAAACTAAATGATGGACAGTTGAACCTCCATTTAGTCTGACAAAAGGCAGAACAGAGGACACCTATGAAATTGAAATGACACAGACAAAGGTGGCTGCGATGTCCTGAAGTAGCTACTGAATTGAGGTGGAGGCATGACAGTGCAGTATTAGACAACACCTGACATCAAACAACAAATACTCATGAAGAGAAGTGGCCAGTTGAAATGATAAAATCCTGACATCTAGTGATGAACAGTAGACCCACACCATAACATGAAAACTGGATGAACCTGTTTACTACAGGTGTGTTTGTGGAGGGTTTTTAATTTGACTGTTGGTGAATGATAATAAAAGTCCAGTGTATATATAGACTCATTCTATACTTTCAAACATTTCAGGACATCAGCTTGATTAACGTTGTATATTGTTATTGCAGGGTAAGCACAGGTGTAACTGAAGGGGGGGGGGGGAGATTGTGTTTTGGCTTAAAGTAACAATGAAAAGTCAAAGTGAAACAAGGTTGTGAACACAAAGACAACTACACGATGCTGGTTTCATGCGTGATGCAATCCCCTGTCTCCTTGGTGATATTATGCAACACATCTGTGATTTTCATCAAGTCAAAATGAATGAAAAACGGTCTGTTGTGGTCACATTACAAGTGCCCTACAATACTCAAATAAGTACGGAGATATCTCACTCAATTAAAAGTAGCAATACCAAGATGTAAAAATGATCCACAAGTAAAAGTCCTGTTTAAATTCTTAGAATACTTATATCAAAAGTAAAAGTTATCATTATGCAGAATGGCTCCCTCTAGATCATTTTCACTCATTCTTGTGTATGTTGAGTAATTTAATCAATAACATCTTTATAAATGTATCAAATGTTTTTTTATGTATTATTAATGCAAAGGGAAAATATTGCAGAATTAAATAAATACATATACTGTACATACATGCATACATACACATACACATGCATACACATATACATACCTATATACACACACAAATACATATACACACATACACATATATATACACATACATACACACACAAATATAAAGAGGAGTAAATAAAAGAATAAATAAGTAAATAAATAAATGTAGAAATATAAAGACAATTAAATAAAATAACAAATATATGTGGAAATATATATACATATATATATATTTGTATATATATATATACATATATATATAAAATGAAAAAAAACATGTGAAAATAAATGGAAATGCTTATAAATATTGTTTAATATTTTGTTATTTGTCTATATATTTCCACATATATTTGTTATTTTATATATATATATATATATATAAATATAAAAAATAAATAAATGATTATAATAATCAAAATAATAATGATGAAGATACAACTACTGGCTACTCAGAGATTACTGTAGTGGGTTTCTCAACAAATGACAAAACCACACTATTCTTGACGTTTTATTTTGAAAGGTCAGTTCATGTGTGTGTATGTGTACGCCGTGCGTGCCAGCTCGGAGGGCGTGGCCATGTTGGTTTCAGGAACCAGCGGTTTGTCTCGTCGCTCGCTTCACCAGAACCTCAGAGAACACGAAGAAGAAGAAGAAGAAGAAGGAGAAGAAGAAGAAGAAGAAGAAGAAGAAGAAACACGCTCAGTAGATATAATGAAGCCATAATGTGTCAAGTCATCTCTGCGTGTGAGGTTGTTGTGTAACACCGTCAGAAGCTCTCCGTTCAATGGTAAGAGACTTATTAGTCACTCGTTAAGTTCAGTAGATAAAATAATGTTTACATGTTTTATTTCTCATATTTTCGGATACAGAATGTGTGATGACGCGTTCACGGGCCGCTCGGTGACGCAGTTTATTATACATTAATATATATAAAGACAAGTTAAATGGGAATATAAAGAGTATTGTGTAATGTTAACTAGTTAGATGAGGAATAATTCCCGGAAGGCCCTCTGACATATCGATCTGCTTACCTGACGTAATTTTTATTAAGTTATTTCTACATTTTTTGATGTCATTTGTCAATAAGTTAGTTCTTCAAAACTAATCATTGTGTAAAAATGAAAATTATTACAGAGAAGTGCAAGGTGTCGCTTTAAAACTGGTCTTACGTTCGTGTTTACGTAAGATTGCGTACGTGACCTCTTCCAATGAAACAGCTGATTCACTGTAACAGTCATAATAATACTGTGGAAGAAGTACTCAGATATATTATACTGAAGTAAAAGTAGTAATACTACAGAATAGAAATACTTTGTTACAAGTAAAAGTCCTGTTATCAAAATCGTATTTAAGTAAAAGTACAAAAGTGTCACCATCAAATATACTTAAAGTACAAAAAGTAAAATGACTCATTATAAAGCGTGTGTGCGTGTGCGCGTGTATATAAATGTGTGTATGTATATATGTATTTATATATGTTTATATATATATATATATATATATATATATATATATATATATAAATACACACATTTATATACACACATTTATATGTATATAAATTTGTATTTATATATAATGGTTATATATGTGTCAACATAGATATGTATATATGTATATACTTGTACTGTATGTATATATATATATATATATATATATATATATATATAAATATATAATGTTTGTATATATATATATATATATAAATATATAATGTTTGTATATGTCTATATAGATATAATGTTTGTATATGTGTCTATATAGATATGTGTATGTGTGTTTATATGTATATACTGTACATGTACTGTATGCGTATATATATATATATATATATATATATATATATATATATATATGTATGTATGTATGTATGTGTGTATGTATGTGTGTATATATTTATGTATCTATGTGTATATATGTATTTATTACACGGCTGTGTTGAATACTCTTTTCTTATTGGTCAATCACGGGCGCTCGCTGTACATTATCCCTTACATGTTGCTGGGTAGCAGTCAAGTCTTTATCCATAATGCTACATCATAATTTATTTGTTGATTATATTTTGGATTATTAATCTGAATTTGCAAAATAACTAAAGCTGTCAAATAAATATAGTGGAGTAAAAAGTACAATATTTCCCTCTGAATTGTAGTGAAGTAGAAGTATCAATTAGCAGAAAGTGGAAATACTCAAGTAAAGTACAACCTCGAAATTGTACCTAATTACAGCACTAGAGTAAATGTACTTTTTTCCACCACTGTTTACATTGATATGGGTGTCTCTCTCTCTCTCTCTCTCTCTATGTGTGTGTGTCAGTGATTTGGCGTTCCCCACCATGTCCAGAAGTGGGTTGGCCAAGTGTTTTAGGTCAGGGGCGACCCCGGGCCTGTGTGAGCCCCCTCAGGGTCCGGGCATCCATGTTTACCTGTTCTGGTCTAAGGAAGGGGAACGATATTTGTCCCACACGAGTGGAAGAGTCACAGCAGAGGAGCTGTGCATCTCAGCTGCAGAGGCTGTAGGTGAGAGTGACCACATAGACAGATGACCGGTATGGGGTTTCTTTTCGTGTTGGTATTTTAGCCTGCTGGCTGTGTGTAACATCCGTGTGTTATTCCCCAGGGATAACTCCTCTGTGCCATGTGTTGTTTGCTCTGTACAATCCACAATCACGTTGCTGGTACAGTCCAAACCACGATTTCAGTCCTGAGGACTTCAGCCTCGTACTTCACTACTGCATGAGGTTAGTCTGTGTTTTTTAATAACAGGAATGCAGATGAATCACACTGAGCATGTTCACATTGTTTGTCTGGTTTCCTTGTATCTAGGTTTTACTTTCGGAATTGGCACGGACTAAATGAGAAAGAGCCAACTGTATCCCGCCATGCCCTCAGGTCCGGATCAAGTCCGGGGGGTTCCCCTTTGCTTGAAATCACATCCTTAGAGTACTTATTCTCCCAGGTTGGTGTTTATATTATATTTTTTTACTGTGTATTAATTATGTTGTGTTCACAATAATTATTAATTATTAATCACTTAACCTCTTTGCTTCTTGTGTCTCCAAAAGGCAAAATATGAATTTGTGACCGAAGTAGTCCAAATGGAAGACGTTAAGTCAGAGGAGGAGATGAGTCGCTTCAAAAATGAGAGTTTGGGGATGGCTGTGCTCCAGCTCTCACACCAGGCAATGCAAACAGGCTGCACCTTACAAGATGTTGCGGAAAAAGTCAGGTAACTACTTTGGAAGGAGTGAAATAGTAACAATATTGTTAATAACTGCACTTAAAGGGAGCGTTCGGGTGTTTTGAAGGGGGGTTGTATGAGGTACTTATTCATAGTCAGTATATAATCTACAGTAGATGACGGTCGGTCCAGTACCAGCACAGGAGCAAAGTAATGTACTGCTGTGGACGGGGGCAGCAGAAAAAGTATTTCAGACACCTAAAAAGATCAATATCGGTTTAAGTCTACGCTATATTTAGAATAGTTTCACCACTTTATCTTGCTGGGAGACAGCTTTCCGATAGGGAACTGATGCTGTTTTCTATGGTCCCGCCAAAGCCACCAGACTCCTTTGGAAAAAGCTGTTATTTTACATCGCAGAACACGGGGTTGCTGGTCTGCAGTCGTGTCTAGAAGGTAATCCGCAAATTGCGAAAACTTCCAAAAACTCTCACGAGACTCGCTGCCCAACGTGAGAGTTTCGCAATTTGCGCGTTACCTTCTAGACACAACCGTCAACCAACTCCTGTCTGTTTCTCCAGACTGGGGGCGTGCCAACCGTTATCTACTGTAGGTAATACACTGACTATGGATTAGTACTGTACCTCATACAACCCCACTTCAAAACACCCGACCTATCCCTTTAAATCTGTTAATTTGTCAACAAGTGCGTTAAATGGTCTATATTAATATTCTGATGATAGATAAGTACAGTATTTGTTTCATTATAATTAGGTTGTTTGTTGTACTGTTATTTCTATCCTATTTTCTGCTACTGTGACAATGCAGTTTCTCCTCCGGATCATCAAAGCTTCTTATCTAATTTAATCACTGGATCGAGCATTAACGTGGATCATTAAGATATCTATTTTTTTTTCAGCTACTTGCGATGCATTCCAAGGTCTTTCGCCAAACACATTTCCAGAGACAACTTCCTGACAAAAATCAGGATCAAGCGGGTGTTTGCAGAGTTTGTGCGGACCTTCCAGCAGCACACTGTGGATAAGGGGCGACTGGGCGCCCATGAGATCATGTACAAGTACATCTCTACTCTCGAACACTTGGTGCCGCGTTTTGGAACGGAGACCTTCGCAGTGCCCTACCTGGAGCTGAGAGAGGACGGGGATAGAGGTTACTCTAACAACACCCACGCGCAGGGTGGTGCCTCTAAGGACAACTTCATCGGCCCCGCCACACATGAGATAATGGTGTCTGGCACCAAGGGGATTCAATGGAGGAAGGTGTCTGTGCAGAAGGTTTGTCAAAACACAAACATCAAGCTTGTGACGGTCTAATTCTGTTTGTGTATTGTGGACATTTTGTTCATTCAGTCTGTTTACCTCCAGGCGCAGGAAAACAGTTACCTCAGGAACGACTACATGAAGAAAACAAAACAACAGTCCAGCGAACCAAATGCGAACACTCCCGACAAATGGACGTCCTTCTGTGATTTCCCTGAAATAACTCACATAGCCATCACTGGAGATAAAGTGTGCATTAGCACTCTGGACAATCACTGCATGGTGAGAGCACTTGTTTACCCTGTTATGTAAAAGCTGCAGTACATTTATTTAATTGGTAAATGTGCTTGTGAGTGATGCATTAGTCCAGTTGATATTAGTCATTCTCCTGATCAGAGTGAATATACTGTGCAGTGTGCCTCATATAGTCTATATGACTATAAGAGCTTTGGGTTTTGGTACGCTTGGGGCATTTTATTATGTTTTGAATTTGTATGTGTCTGTAGGTGGGAGCTCTGATTGTAAGCTAGTGGTGTTTCTGTATGTGTATGTAGGAGGTTGAGATGAACTCCAGCCAGGAGGCCCGTTCCTTCATCTCCCTCCTCGATGGATACAACCGGCTGACTGCATTCGCCCACCACTATCTTTGTCATGAAGTGGCTCCCCCAAGGGTAGTGCTGAGTGTAGCAAATGGACTGCATGGACCTATGCAGTGAGTTTTCTCCTCTTACACATGCATGCACAGGCACAAGCAGGCTATAGAGAAATTATATCACAAATTCTGGTGTGTTTCCAGTGATGATTTTGTGCTGCTGAAGCTGAAAAAGGAGGCAGCAGAGGAGGGAGCTTTCCTGGTACGCTGGAGTGCTCTCGACTATCGCCGCATCATCCTAGCTGTCCTGAGCAAAAGTGAGGTAAGTCAACGCCCACACTCCTCTGGAAATGATCGCAGTGCAGTGATGGTGAAAATGTACTTGTATTTATGCTCACAGAACGGATCGAAGCCGAGTCACAAGCAGTTTCGGATTCAGCTCAAGGGTTTGATGTTCTGTCTGGAGGGCTGGGATCGAGAATTCTCCACTATGAAGGAGCTCACTGAAAGCCTCAAGACCTTCATACTGAAGTCTGGTTCAGACAGCTTTACCGTCAGGAAATGCTGTTTGCCAAAACAAGCAGGTTTGTGTTTATTGTAGGGCTGGCATTCGATTAAAATAGTTAATCGCGATTAATCACAAGTTAATCGCACATTTTTATCCGTTCAAAATGTACCTTAAAGGGAGATTTGTCAAGTATTTAATACTCTCATCAACATGGGAGTGAACAAATGCGCTCGCTTTATGCAAATGTATGTATATATTTATTACTGGAAATCAATGAACAACACAAAACAATGACAAATATTGTCCAGAAACCCTCACAGGTACTGCATTTAGCATAAAAATATGCTCAAATCATAACATGACAAACTCAAGCCCAACAGGCAACAACAGAGGGGACCCCTTTGAAAATGACCATGCCAGTTTTTCCTCGCTAAAATTTAGCGCAAGTTTGGAGCATTATTTATCCTCCTTCGCGACAAGCCAGTATGACATGGTTTTCTAGTTTCATATGATATCAGTATCTTAACGCTAGCTTCAAAACCCTAAAAAACCCAAGTTGTCTTAATGCATTAAAGAAATTAGTGGCGTTAAAACAAATTTGTGTTAACACGTTATTATCGCGTTGATTTTGACAGCCCTAGTTTATTGGGCTTTTCAATCCTAGACATGTTTTGCTGCTTCATACCACAATCCTCCCGTGTATTTAAAATATTTAAGTCTTAACATATGTGTGTTTATGGGATGTAGAGCTATCCAACCTTGTGGTGATGAGGCAAGGTGCTTCCACTGAAAACTCGTCCCTGAACATGACCCAGTTACGCTTCCACCAGATCAAGGACACGGAGATCGTACAGGTGATAGAGGCCCACTTTGTTTCCACCTGACTAGCTTTGTTGTTCTCAGCCGTATGACTGACCAGTGGGTGTTGTGTTTACGAGCAGGAACAGCATCTGGGCCGCGGGACCAGAACTAACATCTACTCAGGACGTCTGCTGGTGCAAGGTGGAGGAGAAAACAGAAAGGATGACGAGTTCAACAACAACTCTGCTGACCGCCAAGGGATCCAAGTGGTTCTCAAGATTCTGGACCAAAGCGATAAAGATATTGATATAGTGAGTCTTGTGATCATTAATAGCCACAAAGGGATAGTTTGGGTGTTTCAAATCGGGTTGTATGAGGTATCCATAATCAGTGTCTTACCTACAGTAGATGACAGTCGGCACAACTCCAATTTAGAGAAGCAGACAGGTTTAGGGCTGTCCTTGTCCAGAAAAATTCTTAGTCGACTAAGACTCATACGATTTTGTCGACTAATACAATTAGTTGATTGACAGATCTGAAGAGTTTCTCCACAAAGAATCACACAAAGTTGAGTTGAGTACCTCACACAACCCGACTTCAAAGTATCCAAACTATCGCTTTAATGGCAACCAACACTCAAAGAGAATAACCGTGGTAGCATGTACTGTATATATTAACATCTAGTATCATCCTAACTCCTCATGTATTTGATCTTTACTTTCCTTTTAGGGATTTTTGGAGACTGCAAGCCTCATGAGCCAGGTGTCCCACAGTCACCTGGTGTTCGTACATGGCGTGTCAGTCAAAGGATCTGAAAGTAAGAGTAATAACACCGCTCACTTTGACCAACTTTACTTTTAGGTGTGTGGCTTCCTCGTTTGCTACTTCCCCATCACACACAGATGATCTGTGTTTATAATCAAATAGTACCAAGTGAGCCGTGACGCACATGCAAAACCACTTTCTGCCTGTTCTATTTTAAAGAGGATGCTATGTTGTTTACATTTTTGCTCTTGACTTTACCACAGACTGGACTTCTCATACTTGTTTCTACCTTTACAGACATCATGGTGGAAGAATTTGTGGAATTTGGGCCTTTAGATGTTTTCCTTCGCAAGGAAAAGGCGTCAGTGACTCCTCAGTGGAAATTCATTGTTGCAAGACAACTTGCCAGTGCCCTCAATTATCTTGTAAGTTCAAACACTACTTTGTTTTTTTTTTGCTATGCCACAAAATTATAATTTAATACAATTCACTTACATGACCACACAGCTAAGTGGTCATTAATGTGAGTTGAGAGTGAAGTAATCAGCCAAGTTTGAGTCTGAGCTGCCGGCAGGAAATGAAATAATCTCATTATCAGACCAAACTTTACGATAAGTGCTGCAAGTGAAGTTCATTTGTGCCTGCCATCATCGTAGGAGACCAAACGGCTGGTTCATGGAAACGTCTGTGCCAAGAACATCCTGGTGGCGAGGCGTGGTCTGGAGCACGGCACTACTCCGTTTGTGAAGCTGAGCGACCCAGGAATCGCCCTGAGTGTCCTTTCCCGGGAAGGTTAGGACCAGAAACTCAAACTCTTTATTGACCTCACTTTATGAAAAAGTCTTGGTGTGTGTGTTTTCTGTTCTGCCTCATTTTAATCAGATTTAGGAAACCAGACCATTTCCTGTGACTTATTTCCTGTTGTCTTGCAGTCTTATCTCTTATTGGGCCTCACGCAGGAAGCGATATAAGAACAAATTACCTCTTATTTTGTTCGTATCCACGATTTGTTCTTATTTTCTTAGCACCCATTGATTTCTGGGATTCACCAATGTTTTCTTGTTTTTGCTCTTCTTTAAGCTAAGAGAACATTGTACGTGTGGTTGAGAGCACTCTTCCCAAGATAAGAAAAAACATCTTGTTTTCACAGCCCACAAATTGTTCGTCCAACAAAGAAACATAAGTTTTAAATTTGAGGAACGTAAAAAACGATGAATATCATTTAATCAAATCTAGATTAATATATGTTTTAGAGTAATTAGAATGATTGAATTATTAAAGAAATACTATTGGTCCATTGATCCCAGTTGAAGATAGGATCGACGAAGACCATTTCAACCAATATAACAAATAGTGTATTCTGGATAACATCGTCAACCCTGCCTTTAAGAATATAAAAACCCTTGGATAAGTGTGCATTCAGCTTCTGATTTTCCTGTAACACCAGTACTGACGCTCTGGAAAATCATGGTTACTTTATTTAACAGTACCTCGATTTCACTACTGCTGAAGTTCCTCTTTCAGCCATTTTTTTGGTGTTATCTCTCCATTGTGTCAGAGTATCTGCATACAGCACAACACCTGCCATACCTACAGTATGCTTATAACAAACATTCGGCCACACGCCTCCCATTTCGGATCAAGTGGGATTTAGGGCTGTACCGATACCGATATCGGATATCGGGCTGATGCTGACTTAAATAGCTGGATCGAGTATCGGTGACAATGGGCCGATCTGTTCAATTCAATTCTATGTTTATATACTATTTACATTATATTCTGGAATTTAAATTCCGGTTTAATTTTTGACCGCTCTGTTGCTGCATTAAAAAGGTTTACACTTGAATTGTAGTTCTTGTTAATTTTGAAGATTTTTTTACCAAGTTGCTAGTAAAAGGTTTATTATTTTATGAATAATAAATAATTTAGTAAATTTATGTATTTAATTGTTACATTTTGTTTTACAAAGTTAGGAAAACAATATTGAAGTCAAGCCTGATGTTTCCTTACACATAGAAGAATGATCCCAGTCACTTCCACACAGTGAGGCATACAGCTTATTATTCAAACACTGGTATCGGATCAGTACTCGGTATCAGCCATACCCAAAGCCCAGGTATCGCTATCGGGACTGAAAAAGTAGGATCGGTGCATCCTTAGTGGGATTTATCATTCAGCACACCTGGTTAAGAGCAAATTTGGATGGTTAAGAAAATATAAGAAAAACTGTAAGCGAATGTAGCTGCATGAGGCCCAATGTGTCATCTAAGGCTGTCAGAAATGAAATAATCCAGCTCAAACTGTTCAGAGGTGTTTTTTTCCCCATCACTATGGTTGGTTTTGTCTGGAGTCTGTGAACAAGGTTCTCAGAAAGACAAGATAAACAAAGACCTGATATCATTAAGTAGCTGCTGTCATTTAATACACAACTTTGCTTATTCTTTAGGTATTTTTATTGAATTTTATATAAAAGTATCTAAAACTAAATTAAAATTCTGTTGTTTTTATGGAGTTCTTCCTCTGGCTTGAGATCACCCTAACATGATTCATGTAACTTCTGTCATTTTAATTATCGCTAGAGCGCCTTGAGCGTATCCCGTGGATCGCCCCTGAGTGCGTTGACAGCGATGCACCCATCGGCATTGCTGCTGACCAGTGGAGCTTTGGCGCCACGCTGCTCGAAATCTGCAACAATGGCGATCTTCCCATGAGTAGCGGCACGTTGTCTGAGGTAGGCCATTTTATTTTTCGTCCAACAGCCACAAGCGGCACCTGCCCCTTTTATAGTAATTGTAACACCGTAACCTCTCCTCCCCCGAACAGAAAGAGCGCTTCTATCAGCAGAAGGGCCGTTTAGCTGAACCGTCATCCCAGGAGCTTGCCACCTTCATCAGCATGTGTTTGACCTATGAGCCCCGGGAGAGGCCTTCATTCCGCACCGTGCTCAGAGAGCTCACAGACATCATGATCAAAAGTGGGTCTTTACTTGATCACCTTTGTTTTTCTTTCAACGGTGCATTCGATAATGTGTTGTTGTTTTTCGGCTCTCAGATCCTGATATCTCCCCCAGTGAAACTCTCCCTGACACGGACCCAAGCATCTTCCACAAACGCTACCTGAGAAAGATGCGTCTCTTAGGAGAGGTGAGTTCTGACACCACATCACCGGTAGTTTTCTTCTTCCTGTATGTTAGAGAGTAACCCAGCAGTGGTTGTTCTGTCTGCAGGGTCACTTTGGAGAGGTGACTCTCTACCTGTATGACCCAGCCAACGATGGGACAGGAGAGCGTGTGGCAGGGAAGGCTCTGAAACAAGAGAACGGTCATATTCCTGAGGGCTGGATGAAGGAGATCGAGATCCTGAAGTCTCTTTATCACAGCAACATTGTCAAGTACAAGGGCTGTTGTACTGAACTGGGTGAGTCCTCAAAATATATACTTCAACATACAGTGTCTGCGTGTGCAAAGGTTGCTCAGTGCTCTCTCTCAGTGGATGGTTAATTGATTTTTGGTCCCTGCTGTTCGTCTGTATATAATGAAAATCTATTGGAAGTGCGACACTGCTTCCCTTTTCAATATTTTGAGCTTTCAACACACAGCATGCTGAGCACCAGGCAGCAGGTCATTCTTGCCATTGAAAAGTGATGGAAACAGGAGGATAAACACTGTTGCATTGTGCGTTGACAGGAGGACAAGTGGTGCAGCTGATAATGGAGTACCTTCCTCTGGGGAGTCTGCGAGAGTACCTCCCCAAACGTAAACTGGGAATGCCCCAGTGCCTTATGTTTGCTCAGCAGATCTGTCAGGTGAGTTCAGGTGGTTTTGTAGTTTTACAGGATTCCTGGTGCTGGGTGCAAACTGCAGAGGTGTCTGGTTATGTTCTCCTTCCTTCAGAAGAAGCTGTGTACAATATAGAAACTTCAATACATTTGAAATTGCCTTTAGTAGATAATCCATCACACTAGGCGTTAATGTTTCTGTGTATTGTCATTAATTCATTCATAGTTTAGCTGCACAAGCATTATGTTAGACTGTGTTTTCTCACAGTAACCAGGAAATAATCACCCAGCATGCTGTTGATTGACACATCATCATTAATCATTTGCATCACATTTCCAGCCAGCCCTGATATTGTAAACTTGTCATTTGTCACTTTGCTTTTTATAAAGTACAATACATGTTGTGATGTAAAGTTTGATAAAAGGTGTAAGATTTTAAGCTAGACTAAAGGCACTTTCACAAGCCAACATTTAGTCTGTTTTAATTGAACGCTGGTGCGCTTCGTTTGGGCGGTTGTGAACGCAGTAATCGTACTCTGGTGCAGACCAAAACAACCGGACGGTGAGGTGTCTTGGACCGTTTCCAAGCGAACCAAAACGCAGGCTGCCTGTGCGAGCATTTGTTGAGATGGACACAGGTAAACGACAGGTTAAAATGAGTGGGAGAGGACTGACCTGGACTTCTGCAGAAGTCTGATGTTTGCTTGACATCTGGGCCGAAGAGAACATACAGAATATTCTAAATAAAGCCCACAAAAATAGTGACGTTTATAAAGTCATAAACTAGAGGAGAAGGGATCCATGCGAGCTGCTCTGTGAGGCTATACTGTATAATAATATCAACATGCTGAAGTTTTTGATGACCAACCGACAGACAAACACATGGCTAAAAAACGACATACTAGGAAACTATAAAAGACAACCATTTCCTTTTGAAAAACATTATACTCTTTACTGTTCTCCGCGTTTCTTTACACATCATTTATTTCTGTTGTTCTCTTTTTAAGGGTATGGAGTACTTACACTCTAAGCGATACATCCATCGAGACCTAGCTGCCCGTAATGTCTTGGTGGAAAATGAGGGTTTGGTAAAGATTGGAGACTTTGGCCTGACGAAGTACATCCCTGAAGGCTCAATCTACTACCGTGTCCGTGAGGATGGGGACAGTCCAGTGTTCTGGTGAGTTCATGCAGCACTTAAAGGGTAACTTCAGTATTTTTCAACCTGGACCCTATTCCCTTGTTTTTGTGTCTGAGTGACTAGCTGTGAGGGCAAGTGAGCAGCGTTTATGTAACGTTATGTCCACTAAAAGTGCTTGTTTTGCCACTGACAGGCTCAGATTGTTATTATAAGTGTCTGACAACATTATAGAAAGGACCCGATAGAGAAATAGAACATTTTTCTGACCTTTCTCTTGATCCGGTCTGTTTGTTATTGTGTCCAAGTCCCGCTCAAGGATAAGTCTCGTGAAATCTGAATATCCGTAAACTCAAATAAATACGGGCAACCATTGAATTCAAAAACTTCATCCTCATTGTGGAAATCATCTAAATATTCAGCCATGACATTGAAAATCTTTTAGATGACACTAAGCTACACTTTCTGTACTCCAACACAACAAACTCTGCCCAGCTGGCACTCACGTTTCCACCATGGATGTATTCCACTATTACACCGTTGTCTTACGGCAACACGTCACCTCGACAGATTTCACAGCGACACCTCTCCTTGAGCGAGACTCTTTCCATGATGTCAGACACTAATAACAACAGTCAGAGCCTGTTATTGCAAAAAACAAGCACTTTTAGTGGACGTAAATGACGTTGCCAGCTTGCCCCAATAGCACCATGTTGCAGCCTGTGAGCAGCTGCCGCCTACGACAAAAACATGGTTCAGGATGAAAAATACTAAAGTTTCCCTTTAACCGTGTTATTCAATGCTTTGTTCAATGACCACTAAACTGTATTTTTTCATATTGTGCAGGTATGCCATTGAGTGCCTGAAGGAGAGTAAATTTTCCTTCTCCTCTGACATTTGGTCCTTTGGCGTTACGTTGTATGAGATCCTGACCCGCTGCGACCATCGCCAAAGCCCTCCACTCGTACGTCATCACTGGCCTCTTATGACAACCTCATATATTTAGACTAATCAAGTCAATTTTGAGTCCCTGTGTTAAATGCACAATGTACTCTTTTGTGTTTTTGTAGAAGTTCTCTGAGATGATGCCGAGAGCTCACGGACAGATGACTGTGATGATGCTCATAAAACTGTTGGACAAGCAGCTGCGGTTGCCGCGTCCCAAAGACTGGCCGCATGAGGTAACATGCCCATTAAACACTACTGACATTTTATTGGCATTATGAGTAGCCTGATAGTTTCACATTTACTTGTTTTTACCAACAGGTGAGGAAGATAATGGAGCAGTGTTGGGATGCAGAACCGGCAGAACGGCCCTCGTTCAGATCCCTCATCGAGAGGTTTGAGGCCATTCGCCAAACATACAACTGGCAGTCGAATATAAACTTTTCCTCGGCTCAGATTTGCTGATCAGAACTCTGAAGATCTGCTTGTCTACATGTCATCACTTTGCCACTATGGCCACCATATATTACAGTGTTTCTGCCTGCTGCCTCCATTTAGACGTCTTTATACTGTGGGTTTCCTTTTGATAAAAGCACACTGCTCTCCTCTCATATGTGATATATCGGTGTGTTTTTCTTGGCTGGTGAGTTAAACTTCATGAGGAAAGGTGAAGCCTTGGGCAGTCAGCCACGGTAGTGGCTAGAAGGGAACCAGCAAACTGGGTAAACTCTCGCGTGATTCAGGTTAGACATCCATCTCGAGTGGTTATGATTAGGATAGGTCGTCGGGCAGCGAGACTCGCGGGAGCTTTTGCAGATCTCAGATAAGATTTTGCAATTTGTGGGCTCCCTTCCAGACACGGCCGTCAGCCAGAGTGTCAGCTTTTGTCTTTTAAAAGTTCTAGGTTTGCATATATCACAGTAAGTATTAAGACGATTACCATCTTTCATTTTGTGTTTGTACATTTTGTGTATGTTAACTTTGCATTTAATTTTGTATAAACCAAAAGAACAAATTCATAATCGAATAAACCATTTTTCATATGATCTTTTATTAAAGACCGAAATAGATTGATGCACGTGTCAAAAAGTGTATAAAAACGTATTATGCCATGCAGATCTGTGTTACCAGATTTCCACTATGCAACAAAGCATATCTACATATCTGTTATATAAGAACTCACTGATCACAGACTAAGGGATGAACCATAACAAACTTCTACACTTAACATTGTTTCCTAATACCCTGTGTTGTCTTGACCATGTAGGTATAAAAAGAAGTATATCCAACTTGTGAAAAATGAAAAAGTACCACTGACTGCACCACAACAGTCCAGCTGTTGACAATAATACACCTATGATCCTGCTGCACAGCAACAAAGAAATCAAGAACACTGCTGCTCTGGTATTGGACTAATTTATACTAATATACACGTTAACCACATATCATTTTGAAATCATCTGACATATCTTCTGTCCTGTCCTGCAGCAAATACTCCTATTTAACAGGTGTTAGAATCAGTGCATGCACCTTGATAAAGAGCCTTAAATACCAGGTAGAACCTGATACATGGACAGAGCCTCAACCTCAACACTACTGCAGACATTTATTCCACATATTCAACTCTTGTACAATGCAAATTAACAGCTACAAAATGGGCTTTCTCACCACACTGTATACATGACAGACCTGCTGAGGGCATCTCACTATGTGTTTGAAGGAAAGGACCAAAGGCTAGTATGAGGATTATATCACTGGACATACCCAGCATTAAGGAATACATTTCATTAATAACTTAGCAAAAAATGATATGGCCTCCTTTTATATTTTTAAAGATACTGTTTCTAAAACGTGTATGAGTACTATCGAAAACTTAAAAATTATAATTGGCAAAATCTATTAGATTATTTAGACATTTACTCCAATTGTTTAGCAGACCTGATTGTTTTTGTTTGTTAATTTGTTTTTCTTCTTCTTTTCCTTTCCCTACATTTTGTTATGCTGTATTATTTATTTTATTTTTATATTGCTTTTATAATGTGAAATATATTTACTATATTGTTCATAATGAAAAAAAGGAACATGTATGCTCTATGTAAACATTTATGGTGCATTTTGGGGACATAAGATTGTCTCCTTAAACCAACCAACACACAACAGCACATGTTTAAATAAATACACCAATATCTTAATCAAAAACAAACAGTAAATTACATTAACATGAGCATTTATCAAAGTCTTTTTTAGAGTTGCAGTAAGATAGGCCTATATTATGTTTTTTTAATGTGTTTTCCTGTGTTGATCCTATTAATCTAGTCAATCCATACTCGTGATGTTAACCAATCTGTTAAAAATATTCTTTATAGTCCAAATCTTGACATCCAATCCAGCCTATAAATGCAAGGCAGCTCATAGTTTGAAGACAAATTAAAACTGTGATTATAAATGTGTAGTTTTTTCACTGGACTGAAGTCTGTGTAATTAAAATTCAACGTGAATCCATAAAATTAGATTTATGGCCCCCGCTGGCTTTACAGTGGCAATCCTGAAGATATCAGTCCTGGTTGATTACTATTTGAGTGAGAACAACGGGATTGTGTCAGAGTTTATCAGTGTGGAGTCTTTTTGTTGATACATGAGTATAGAAATAGAATAAAAAAAAAAATATATATATATATATATATATTTCTATGAACAAGAGCTTCAAGTTTTCAGAACTATGTGCATAGGTCCACTTTTTGTGTTTTTCCAGGAATGTCACCACAGACACCCAGTTCATAATATTGCAAATATATAAATATTGCAATACTTTCATCAGTGGGTCATAAACTCAGTCACCATTGTGGTACCTCCTTTAGTGATAGATAGTGACTTAACAGACATTTATTTAAATGAAAATCTTCCAGATTGCCACTTTAAAAGGCTCCATCTGGAGCATTTTAGTTGGAAAGTTCAATACAGTAGTTGCCTAAACATGTTCAGATTTTTCATTACAACAAATAAAATGTAAGGAAAGGAAAATGAATGATGAATAAGAACAAAAAAGAAAAGAAAAAAGCAATCAGGGTCTGTTAAAAAATTGGAATACATTTGAAATGTCTAAATAATATAATAGTTTTTGCCAATTTATAATTTTTGAGTTTCAAGCTTTTAATCGTGTTCAAATATGTTTTTAAATCAGTATCTTTAAAATATAAAGGAGGGTATTCTTTTAAGCCATACCATTTTATGGATATAATATTTTGCTAGATAAGATAAGATAAGATAAGATAGAACTTAATTAATCCCAAAGGAAAATCTTGTGCCAGAGATTGCTCAAAAATACAACAAAAATTACAATAAGTTCAAGTGTATACAATACATACGTATAAAATAAAAAAAAGTACTTTTTCTAGCACCAGTGCCTAAAAGAATAACAATTAAGTAAGATAAACAAAGGTAAAGTAAGCTAAAAAACAGAAAAAGAAGTAATATTGCACATGTTGGACATTAATATTGCACATAATGAACAGTGATATTGCAAATGAGAATGTAAAAAGTAGTATTGCAGATATTAAAGGGACTGTTTGTAAGAATCAGAAATTGCTTGTTAACAGCGACACCTGTGGCCGTTAAGTCAACGAAAGTCAGCGTCGGGCTCGCGCTTGCTCGCTCTACATAGACATGAACGAGCATCGCTCAAAACAGTGAGGCGACACACGTCAGCTAAAACCACAATATTACTCTATATTTCACCTGCTTGGCAATAATGTTAGCTGACCAGACGAAGGTCTCTCCATGAACATGATTTAGATCTGATCCTAGTGTTGGCTTTTCCTGCCTCAGCCTCCTGACCAGGAACAGGGTGACACCGGCTCCCAGTCGGAGACGATAACATTTCTCGCTGCGGAGCCCCGTCACTTCACAAGACACGGGAAACCTCTGTTGGTCTGGAGGAGCTGCAGCATTTATTTCTGCACAAACGTCCCCTGTACATTCACTGGATATTCTCAGAGCTAAACTAACTCTTCTGTAGTGTGTAGTGTGCGCGCATGCACGTAAGAGTGGAGCGCGGGAACAAGCGCGGTATGTGAGTGAAGACAAGCACGCAGAGGAGCAGAGTACAGCAGAGACTACGGCCCTGGAGACCAAAGCTACGGTCTCCGCTGTATCTTCTGGCCGTGGTCGGGGGCTGGAGCAGGAAGAGTTGACACTGTTTAACAGACGGGCTTCACTAGATATAACTTTGCGGTTTTGGTGCTTCCGTGTAGTTTGTGTTGGAGTCTGAGTCTGAACAGCGTAGCCACACGTGAGCGCGCATAGGAGACAGACCCGGTAGATTTATACGTGTAAAAAGTTACAAACAATTCCTCTAAGTGATATATGTGCAAACGTACTAATCATAGGTCAAAACAGCGCTAAATTTGGTGGTAGAAGTGGTAAAACGAAGAGCCGTTTGGGAGCCGAAAAAGCCGGCTCTTTCTTGGTGAGCTGAGCCAAATGATCTGGCTCACTAAAAAGAGACGGAATTCCCATCACTACTCTCCATCTGCAGCATTCATCCAGTTTAGAGCAGAACACAGGGAGCAGGCGAACAGGCCCCGCCCCCCGCCCTCTGTTACGTCGTAGTCATGGAGATTGCGTCCCTCCTCTCGTCCAATCAGAAGCGGCGCTGGGTCCATGTGTGTATTGTTTAAACTGCTCAAATCAGGCTGACTCTCTCAAACCGAGTAACAACTTCCACCACCAGACTGACTGACTGAGCGATGGCGGCCGTCGAGTCTGTTACCACCGCTGCTGCCGGAGATGAGACCACAGACACCGGGCTCAGCTTCAACCCTCGTCCGCTGAACGAAACTTACGACCTCGCTGCTTCGGACCACGAGAGCTGGATGTCCGGTCCTGTAGACCACCACCGGAGGTTCCCCGAGCTGGAGCCCGGAGAGGAGGACTCTCCGTCGGACCGCGAGAGTTGTCAGCGGAGGGTCGACGAGGACCTGACCTCCCTGAGCCCAGAAGAGATCCAGAGCCGCTTAGAGAGAACCCGCCGGGAGTTTTACAACCGCAGAAAGATTATCATTAAAAACCTGCCCTCTGACGTCAGCAACCAGGTACGAGATCAAACTATTGATTGATTGATTGACAGGAGCCGTTGGGCTAACCGTTAGTCTAGCTTTGCCATGCTACATAAGTTAGCATGCTAGCATATGTTAGCATGCTACATGTAGCATATGTAGCATAATGGCTAGCATGCTAACATATGGTAGCATGTTAAACATATGTAGCATGCTAACAAATGGTAGCATGCTAACATATGTAGCATGCTAAACATATGTAGCATGTTACCATATGTTACCATGCTAGATATGTTAGCATGCTAGATATGGTAACATATGCTACATATGTTAGCATGCTAGCCATTTAACTCTGTTAGCTGTCTAGTTATAAGTTTGATTTATGCGACATTTTTGCTATTTTTGCTAATTTTAAAAGGCAACACAGTTAATTGGCAGCCACCAAACACTATTAGTATTATTATATTATTAGTTATGGTTGTTAGCATGACTGTCAGGTGGTCAGATAACTGTCAATAATGGTCATCTTGTGGCCTTGTTTGACCTGCCAGTCAGGCCTCCTAGGTAACCTTTTTATAACTTTAATATTAATGATTTTTTTCAAAGCTTCCAAGCCAAGCTGTGACTGATTATTCCCCCTTCATGGAGGTTAACTTTACAGGTGCACTGGGGACTTCTCCATCAGCCCATCTGTTGTTTAAAGCTGCCGACCAGACACTGATTTATCTCATGATGCCACATTTTTTGCCTGACTCGTGGGGAGCTTGTGGGCCTGCGGGCGGTACCATTGTTCACACACAGGGGGGGTGGGGGTGGGTAGTGGCAGTTCGAGATGTGAGTTGCAATACAACAAAAGGTGTGAAGGTGTGCACACAAAACGTTTCAGAAAATGCTAGACAGCATCGCCAGTTTCGCTTGTGAATGGTAAAAAAAAAAAACAGTGATGAACCTACAACAATGAGTCAGTTATTCACCTCTCACCCCCCTCACAGGTGCAACTTGTTGCTGGGTTCCCCCCAGTGGACATGAATGAGTTAATTATCTGATTGACCAAAATCTACAATTAAGCAATCTACAATTATATGAAAATCTACACATAACATATTGCAATTTAACAAAAGGTGTGAAGGTGTGGACACAAAACGTTTCAGAAAATGCTAGACAGCATCACCATTTCCGCTTGTGAATGGTCAAAAGCATCGCAGAACAATTTCTCCCTACAACAATGAGTCAGTTATTCACCTCTCACCCCCCTCACAGGTGCAACTTGTTGCTGGATTCCCCCCAGTGGACATGAATGAGTTAATCATCTGATGGCCAAAATCTACAATTTAAGCAATCTACAATTATATGAAAATCTACACATAGAATATTTGACTTTATATGTTATAAAGTGTTTTAATAGTTTAAATGTCTGGATGTAATTATTGTCTTTTTCTTATTTACAGGAGGTCCATGAGCTGTTGGGCAACTTTGACTTGAAGTACTGCTTTGTTGACAAATACAAGGGCACAGGTAGGTCTAACTGCTTGTCCACCATGTTAAGCATTGCATTGTCAGTTTAAAGGAATAAATGATCTATCACAAATGTTAACAAAAAAAGCAAACAAACTTGATAGTCACATAAACAACTTGGGTTGTCTGCATTTAGAGCAGTTCATTATAGGGCTATTCTATATCTATTGATCTACGTCTATTGTATATATTTTTCTATATTGTTTCTATCGCAATATAGGCTAGGCCTATATTTATTTATTTCTCTATAATTTCACTTAAAACTGTTATGTTCATTTTGCTCTCAAGTACTTACAAATTCAGAAAATACACAGTACTTTTCATTTGTCAAGTGTTTATTTCACACAGAAGTATACAAAAATAGGCTTTACCATGTAGTTATCTCATATAGACTATTTATTTAAAGTGGGAGTAGGCAGAATATTTTTGAAATCATTGGACAAAAAATACATAACCTTTCAGCATATTGTAAATCAAGTGTTCTGAGAGATAACTAGACTTCTGCACCTCCTCATGGCTCTGTTTTCAGGCTTTAAAAAAATCTAGCCTGTGACGGGAGACTTTGGCCAATCACAGGTCATTTCAGAGAGAGCGTTCCTATTGGCTGTGCTCCGGCTGGTGGGCGGTGCTTGGCATTTTGTCAACTGTTCTCAACATGGCTACCGGCTCATAAACTTGATCATTTTACAGTTAAGCAGTACACTACAAGATGTTTCTGAAAACATTTGAGATGAGAAATGGGCATTACAGTAACAGAATATTGATTAATATTTGATCAGTGCTGCCTAGTTTGACCATTTGATCTGAGTTTGTGAGTGATTATCGGCAAACAAAACTTTATTTACATAGCGCATGTCTTTCATATACTTATGTTCTTATGATGGTCATACACATTGTTGTCCGTTACCTGTCTGTCTATTTTGTTGACAAACGGTGGAACTCACTTGGCATTAATGTCACAACACAGTCATCAATTTGTATGCAGCAACACAACAGTTTCTGCAATTAAAACTCCAAAAATAATCAGTGTTAAATTATCCTTAGGTGGGTGAATCAACCTTGTATGCCCCAAAATGTGAGCTGCGTCTCAATTCAGGGGAATTGCCTGTTTACAATGTCTAGGTGCACGAAAGATCCACTCGTCATTAGAAGTCTCAAAGTCGAGTTGTCAGGAAGAAGTGACATTAAAAACAGCGCTGAAACAAGAGGCTGTCACATTGGCAGATTTTCTGAAATTGGGTGCCAATAACATTAAAACTCATACAGGTCTAGATGTGACTTTTTAGCTATCAACATGACGCTCATGTCAGGTAAAATGCCAGCCGAGATGACACCCATTGTAGTCTGAATAAGGGAAATGTTGGCAGTGACATAAAAGCTGGCGTGTGGTGACATTGTGCCACCGGCGTTGTCTTTTATCAAACCTGCTAAAGGAGAAAAGGTGTCACAGCCAAGGTTTGAGACCTGCTGTGTATGAAACTTTCTCTTAATGCTGACTGAACAAATGTCACTCCCTCCCTTCCCCCCTCAGCCTTTGTGACACTGCTCAATGGGGAACAGGCCCAGTGTGCCATCAAGGACTTCCACCAACATGTGCTACGGGACCGGGAGATCTCTGTGCAGCTGCAGCCAACAGATGCTCTGCTGTGCATCGCCAACCTGCCTCGAGCTTTCACCCAGCAGCAGTTTGAAGAGCTGGTACGACCCTTTGGTAACCTGGAGCGCTGCTTCTTGGTGTACAGCGCCTCCACGGGCCACTCCAAGGGCTACGGCTTCGTGGAGTACATGAAGAAGGACTCTGCTGCCAGGGCCAAGTCAGAGCTGTTGGGAAAGCAGCTGGGCTCCCGCATGCTGTACGTCCACTGGACTGAAGTGGGCTCCCTCACGTATCCGTTGCTGCACTCTAAATGCCTGTGTGTGGACCGCCTGCCCCCGAGCCTGCTGACAGCACAAGACCTCCGCAGCGCCCTGGCTGACACCCATGCACCAGTCTTCTGCCAGGTCAGATCTAACACACTGCTACACATAAATGATTTCAGAAGGATTCAGTATCCAGGTTGATTTTTACAGCAGGAATAATGGATGTAATACCAGTTTAGAGCTTCAAAGATTAATCCATTAATCAACTAGTCCACTGGTTCCCCAACCTGGAGGTCGCGACCCCCACTAGGGGTTGCCAAAGCTTGGACCGCAGAGGGCCAGCCCTACAAACGCAGAAGCCTGTCAGTGAGTGAGTGATGAAGTTATACGATTGGTCGGCCGAGCGTTGGAGTTTCCTCACTGGCTGTTGCTCTTTCAAAATGAAAAGGTGGGAACAGTTCTTTATGCAAATTAACCCGTCCAGAAACTTGGATCAAGTTGTCAAACTAGGCGATCTAGTTCTAAAATGAAACGAGATTCAGCAGTGGCATAGCCTATTTCTCCCTTAAAATGTTTTCAGAAGTAGATTTTGGTTGATTGTTTAGACGGAATAACAGAAAGTTTACGAGCAGGCCGCCATGTTGTTTCCTGTTTGAAACGGCAAGCAGAAAACCAGGAACCAATCGCGTGCATTTCACGATAGGGTACGTCACCGCTTAAACGGCCAGTTGAGTGGAGCAACGGGTCCCCTAGTGTCCTCGCACGGGCGCTGCCGTGGGCGGACTAAAGCCGAACTAGGCCGACAGATGCTCACCGACAGCCCCAAACTGTCCGACCGTTGGCTTGGTGTGATGGGGCCTTTTAAGGGATATAAGGTGTACATTTTTCAAAATTATACAGTTAGCCTGTATGTCAGCATTTTAATCATTTCTTTGTTGAAAACTAAATGAAATTGTTGTTTTTAAAGTTTGGATTGATATTTATTATATAAACAGGATAAGGGTTATATTATTAAGTTACGTTCACAGAGCCTTCCCTCTCTGCTAAACAGCCTCATCCTGCATTAGGAAAGTACGCAGTTAAAATATCAAAAGAGCTGATAGAACAGATAGATAGATGTCAGGGAGAAGAAAACACAGAATTTGTCAAAAAGAAGCCTATTAAGTATGAATGATTGGGGGGAGACAGAGATTTGTATTAAATTGACTAAATTAACAGGAAAACTCATCTCTGATCAGGGCTGACCCGAATGCGTCAAAGCTTCGACTGTTGCCATGGTAATCGACCACCAAATCAGTATTCAAATACTTATATAAGTATGTAATAACAATGTATTAATCCCACATTATTCAGTATTCATATTCATCATTAATTATTATTATTATTAGTTATTCTCAGACAGATATCGCTGTTTGTTGTGTGTGTGTGTGTGTACACAGTAGTGTGGCAGCAGCATTCTCCTGAAGCTTTGAAGCCCAAAAAATGGTATTCAGGACAGCCTCTGATGCAATATTCACAGGAGATAATCTGCTCAAAATGCATCGAAATTGCTCGTTTTACGCAAACTGCAGTTATTGTCTTCACTATTTGGGTTAATTGTACGGTTTGTCATTTTTTCTGTACTGTTATTGTTATCCGTTGAATATAATGTGAAATATTCATAAAATGTCATTCAGTCAGGGGTCGCCAGTTTACTCAATGATAGAAAAGGAAAGGTTGGAAACCACTGGACTAGTAGATTGACTGAAAATGAATCCGCAACTATTCTGCTAATCCATTTGATGGAGGTTACTGTTTGTGCTGCCATTTGTATCTGAACGTTGTAGAAATGCCACTGAAGGGTTGCAGATGGCAGAAATCATTTTGTTAAAGAGTTTTCCATATTTGATCTTTCTGTACCTTTCACCTTTACCCCAGTTTTCCTGCGGGCACTCAAAGTTTCTATAGCAATGAGCATTGCTGGTTTCTATGGTGATGACCAGCTGACTCCCCCAGGTGGTGTCATTCAGCAGGCTTTTCTGGAACCAGAGAGAGGGGTGTCCTTTTTAGCATGACACGCTTAGTGGGACTTTTCTACTAGTTCCAGGTTTCTTTTTACAGGATTGTGGTAAAAACAGTGATGATTAAGAGTCATATGATAATTTAAAAGATACAATTTCCCAGTTTAGTTTTAACAAGATACAACTGCTCTGGTTATGAACTGTTGAAACCTGGTGGTATTAAATCATGAGGCCACATCTAGTGACTGACGGTGAGTAAAGGGCCTTCAGTATATGTAGAATAGTATCTATAAGTAATTGTAAACGGATGGTTTGATGTTTAAAGTTGTCAGATTTGAACTGGACAGGAAATAAAATGCAGTGGATGGCTTGAAGACTGATCCACTGGAAATGAGTCCCCATCATGAGCGGAGAGTTTATATTCTAACAACAGTTCTTTGGCAAGCCTCATTATTTATGGTCCCTTTTCTTGCAGCATCCAACAGATTTAATTTTTGGACTTGGGAGGAACAGTAAATCATGAGAGGATGATAAATGAGAGGCTGCTATATGAGAACCTGTCGATGCTAGAAAAATTGCCTACGTGCCTCCCAGTAGGGGAGTCGATACATTATGAATTAACAAAACTTAGTTTGAGCAGTGATTCTGGTACATTTCAGGGGTTTTATAGGACATTTCCAACATAAATGTGCTTTTACATTAGGGCCGCAACTAACGATTATTTTCATTGTCGATTATTTTATTGATTTGGTTTATAAAATGTTGATTAGTGTTTCCCGAAGCCCAACATGACGTCCTCAAATGTCCTGTTTTGTCCACAACTCCAAGATATTCAGTTTACTGTCATAGAGGAGTAAAGAAACCAGAAAATATTCACATTTACGAAGCTGGAATCAGAGGATTTTAACATTTAAAAAATGACTCATCGATTATCAAAGTACAGTGGAAACCGCTTGATCACGTCTGTCCAGGTCAAATTGATCACTATAAGCAGATGATTATTATAACCATTTTTGTTGTTGTGCATCATTTCACATGCAGATTACCATCTAATTGACATTTGTAT